>NC_071100.1:10057500-10132500 GCF_024256425.1 Clarias gariepinus | reverse complement strand
GATGATCCGAACAAACTCAATAAAATTAAAACTATTCTAAAATATTAATGAAGTGATTATTTTCCTAGGAGCTGAGTTTGTGAAGTTGAGGATCTGACCTTTAAGCACAGCCACGCCGTTGTTGAGGCAGGGAGTGCATCGGCACGAGTCCCTCTCAGTCAAGAACTCGATCAGTGCGCGTTTCATGTTCTTTTTCAACATGTTGGCGTTGTTGAAATCTTTTCCTGTGACTAGTTCATACAGCGGTGACATCTACAACACAGGACACTGACAGCTGGTTTTATATTATACGAACAGCTGTGTTTATGAGAAGGGTTTCCAAAAAATGTCCAGCATGCAAACTCACATTCTTGAATAAAAATCAGGACTCCTGAATTTGAATATTCAAATTACTTTCAATAAGATTATGAAAATAAAATGTAATAATTTCACGTCCATTCCTGTTCTGTGTAATCTATCCATCTGTCCCTTTTGCTTGATTGTGTGATGGTCTTCCTCAGTGTGTCCTAAAACCAGTTTCAGCTGAGCTGCCTTGTGTATTCACAACCCTACTCTCCACACGTTTTTGCAAGACAGCAAAGCGAGAAACCCAGAGGAAACCTATATTGTTCTCCACTTCTGGGAATTAAAAATAGCTTAAGAGTAGCTAAACTGTTATTTCATAACATTTTTTCCCTTTTTTTCCAAAGAAAATTATAACATCTGTTGAACTTAAACATTAAGGCCAGTAGAGATGAGTGTGTTTGTTACTGTACCTTAGTGCTGATGAAATCAGGATTGTAGTGGACAGCTTCCCCCCACAGCTGCATGATATCTGGCGTGGGGAGCTCCTTGGAGCCCAGACGTGCGACTGTCTCACTGTCTCCTCCTTTGACTATGGCCACATAATCATCCACCAGTGACGAGACATTTTTAGTCTCTAGAGGAATGCAGCATAATCAAAACCAGGGAACACGGCAATGTTAATAACACATTAGCAACAATACAATGATGCATGCTTGAGATTTTATAACTCACTCTATAAACATCTTCTGAGCAACATCCCAAGCACATTCTTTTTTTTTTTAAGTTTACAGGATTTGCCTTTTCAATTGAAAAATATTTAATTATAAAAAAGTAACCAATACAGTTATGCATTGTCTGTCTATTTCAGTTCTTGTCGACTCATTATTAACACACAGCAGAAACAAATATTTTTACTTTATGTAGATGGACCTTAGTAATTCTCAAATTTATATATATATATATATATATATATATATATATAGATATAGATATAGATATATATAGATATAAAATCAGCTCAAATTACTTTATAGAATAGGAAACAACATCCCTTCCAATAAAGTCCTTATTGGTGAGCCAGCCAGGAGAAACATAAGGACAAGACAAAAACAAAGAAACCAAAGAGGTTTGAAAAAAAAGAAAGAAACTAAGTAAGGTGAATTGTGTAAAAGGATTCTTACTTCCAAACTCTTCCAGGAGGCCATTACACTTTCCCACTGACAATCCTCCTGTCACATATACACCCTTGATGTTGACTCCGAGTCTAAAGCCCACCTGTAGACATGACATTGCATCATCCAGAGAGTACTCTAAAACAAACAAACAAACAAAAATACACAATAATGCCACTGCTAAGAGATGTAAATCCTAATTAAATGTTACATATTATCTAGCTTTATACATATGGCATATTGGTTGATTGATTGATCACTAGTTGAATTCATTGTTACTACAGTATGTCCTTACCAGCTTTGGCCATATTCTCCTTGTTGAGAATGAGGGTGTAGTCGAAGTCTCCCCCGAGCGTGGCCTCTGTGATGTAGTGCGTACCATAGTCACTGTACAGCTGTCGATACTCGCCATATGTGTACTCGAGTGGAAGAGCTCGCAGGTGTGTCAGGAACTCTGGGTGCAACATCAGGTTGTCCGCCTTTAGGGAATAGCGTGCTAGCTCAAGCCGTGAATGCGCATGAATGAATTGGTTTGCCTGAAAAAAAATATGAGTAGAAAAAATTTTTTATTTAACTTTATGCTTTAACATTGGAAGAAAACATCATCTAGTTATGCCTATTTAATATATTTGATAAATTGAATTTTATGCAAAAAATGTGTAATTGTTCCAGAGCAAAATAAACACAGTCGAATAGACTTATTGATGGATAGTTAACATTAAAGAGCAACAAAGGCTAAATAATACACGTGCAAGAATGTTATGGACTGCTGTTTGAAATACTAAACTATACTGTAGGTTATGTAAAATTTGTTTTTGTGTTGCAAGTCTATGTGTGTGTATGCATGTGTGTGCTGTTTTACCTTCCCAGCATAAGTGTGAAGCTTCCTCACAGCTTTTTTGTATTTGCTTTCATCATGGTTATAGCCGATTTCAAAGATTCCAGGTATAGCGAAAGAGAAGGAGACCGTGGTCCTGGACATGGTGGCCTTCATCGTGTGTTTTGAGTACTCACTGTATGAATTGTAAGATTCCAACTTGAAATCATAGGAGCCTTTTGTCTAGAGGATGAAAAAATGAAAGGCCTTCCTGTTGCAAATGTAGTTCTTAGTCATAGACACCTTCTGTTATATTAGTAAAAATGTATGGATATTTTAATATAATCTCATGAAATTACTGTTTCATAGTTTTTTTTTTTAGACATGTCATAAGGTCTTGCTGATTTATCTTTGATTTAGTATTAGTGTGAGCTCTTAACTGTTTTTGCCTTATTGTGTTAATAACTCAATGTGTTATTGGTCTACATTTTGGCTATATCTTTTAAGATGAGTTGTAACCTTCTGCCTGTTTCATTATTTAGGGTATTTTATTAGATTTTTGCTGTGGGTTTCTGTTCAAATCCACATCTCATGGAGCCCAAACCAACAAAACAATAGATGTCCTAGGGGTTAATGATAAATGCTCGAGGTCATAATGTTAGACTGAGAAAGTGAATCTTATCTGGGATTTATTTAGTTGTGGGCAGATGTGGTGCTGGTTGTAAATTAGGGCTAGACTTGCCTCCATAGTGTATTGCTGGACATTGTATGGTTTCCTGAAGCGCACATCCTGGATAAAATAGGGCAAACAGCCGCCAGCGTAGTAACGATTGTCCAGCACCGAACCCTCCAATTTACTGTTTAGCACGTTAATTCTGCAAGTAAATACCAGTAGTGAGTGACGTAAATATTCTGTCCTGTTCATCCAAACCATGTTTTATTCCAAAAGCAAGCTCAGCTACAGGGGCAATTGTGCCCCAAATGCAGCTCCAATTTCAATTATTACACACACCCTTTGGCGAGGTTCTCTATACCGTACAGCTCTTCGGTTGGCTGGTTGCAGGATTTAAACACTTTTTTACAGTTGAGCTCATCAGTGCCATCACCACAGTCATCATCCCCATTACAGCGCAGTCCCTCTGGCACACAGCGGCCTGCCAACCACCCACACACACACACACACACACACATGAATACAGTAGTCAGAAAGGAATAGCCTCTGCATGTAAAGGAAATGTGGCCTCTGTATTGGTTAGTACTAGTGAAGGAGACATAGAATCTGTATTGGCCACTAGTGATGAAGAAGGCGTGACCTCTGTATCAGTCAGTGCTTGTGAAGAAGGCATGGTATCTGTATTGCAAGAGCTAGTGAAGGAGGTGTGGCCTGTGTATTGGCCAGTGCTAGTGAAGGAAACATGGCTCTGTTTCGGACACTGCAAGTGAAGGAGGCCTGGTGTGGCCTCCATGTTGGGTGAAGGGGACATGACCTAATGTAGTGATTGTTTGGTTAAGTGAAAACTATCAATGGTCATTTAATGATTATATAAAGCCTATTTAACCCATGTGTAGTAATTACTTAATGTTTGCGGAATGGTTGTGTAAAGGTTGCGTAATGGTGGGTGTATGGGTAACCTGTCCCGAGACATTGGAAGCCCTGGCAGAGAGGTACAGAACTGCGGCATGAGTAACGCGAGGGCGGTGTACACAACTCTTCTTCCTGACCAAGCTCATGACACGGCTCTCCGCCAAACTGAGATGGCTGCAGCACTGTGGCATAGCGGAACTGAGGAGCAGAGCAGTCATTGTTTATATTCTATAGAAAGTGAATGTAGGTTTAAACACAGTGAAGGTCCACATGTTTACACACAGAAACGTGTGTGTGTTTGCCGTTTTTTTTACCCTCTTTTTCAGACAGGGGTCACAGCGGGTCCATTGAGACCACTCAGACAGGGAGCAGTCCACAGGGTCAGATGGACGTTGTAACTGGGAACTGCACACCAAAACCACAGTGCTAAACACAAACACACAAATAGAGAGTTACACAGGTACAAAAGTAAATAAAGGCTTTCCATTGAACAGACAGGAATTACAGAATTAATTACAAAATTTGATTATTTTCTACAGACAGCCTTCACCAGTGGATTCTCAATTAAGGTCTGGATGGTCAATTCACATATTAAAAATTATGTCTCATGCTCCCTGAACCCCTCTTTCACAATTTGAGCCTGATGAATCCTGGCATCATCATCTTGGAATAAGCCAATCAAAAAGAAAAACTCAGCGAATGGAAAAACCCTGGACCGTAGCCCACCTCATTTAAAGGGTTCTAGTAAAGTTCTGTAAAGCAGACCCTAGAATGATGGGTTTATTTCTTCATCTGCCTCTCTTCTTAACTTATCACATATTCAAATTATCCTCACTGATTAATGTTTTTTTTAGTCCCAATCCCTTCAGTTCTCTTTGTATTGTATGGTTTGGTACTTTCACCATTAAACATAACCATTACTTTTATTGCTTTGCTTTGCTTTTTTTATGATTTGATTTAACTAAGCATTTAAGTGATCTCACATCACCCGGGATATTTCTAAACACATTTCTTCCTTGAAGATGATAAGTCACTGCTAGCCTTCCAGGTTTTAAGAATGTGTTTTTCAGTGCTTGGATTGCAGTGTGGCACGGACGCAGCACAAAGAGCAAATGCAATGCAACATGAAATTGAACATACTTCATAGTTTAAATTATAGCCCATTATTTGTTTTGCTGTTTTTTTTTTTTTTTTTTACTAAACATATATAGGGCTCAGGATTGTACAATATAGAGTAGCATATCTTGTTTTCGCACTAAATAGGCAATATGACCACACATGACGGAGCAAGAGATAGTAAATGGGTCACATTGGCGAAGAAATAGCACAGATACACATTGCATGTTTTTAAGGTTGTTTTTGGTTATTCCTATGACCAAAATAATAATAATAATAATAATAATAATATGCTCATTTTCAGAGTGCAACATTTTTGTGACATCAGTCCCATATTCCGGTAGTGGGAAAATGAAGACATTATAAAAGTATTGTTAGCATTTTTGTTCTCCCGGACATATCCAAAAACCCAAACACACAGTTTAAAATTTGAAGCCTCCCCATTAACACACACCAAGCAAGGCTTCCATATAAGCATATATGTATATTTTTATTTTATTTTTATTTTATTTTATTAATCGTCGTTGACCTGTGCTGTGTTGCCGACACTTATGTGCTGCTTGAGTTTTAAGGCTTATAATAATCTCCTGCTAAAGTGTTATGTATAATCCTTGACCCAAGTCTACAATGTGGTTAAAAAGAATAATAATAATAATAATATGTTAATCGTAGCTATTATAGAATAATGTTTGCATTATTATTAGTAGTAGTATTTTTTTCACTATGATCATTTCATTATACAGTAAATACACTCAGGTCCATAAGTACTTCCACACTGACACTGTAGTCATTAATTTGCCTCTATACACCATCAAGAACTTAGCACACAAGTCCATACAAGTGAGCCAACAGTAAAGAGACAGGACGATTTCTGCAATCAACTCCTGGCCTCAAAAACTTTTCAACTTACCACAGGAATAAAGCCTGAAGTGCTGCAGTGCTCAGAGGCTGTCGGATTGTCGGAATCACGATCATTGTAGTCAGTGGAGAAGGTATGAGAGGGGAGACAGAATCAAACCGTATAACAGAACTAATCTTCTTCTTATCTGACAGAGCAGCATGTCAGATACAGCCCTCTGTGTGTAAACACACACACACACACACACACACACACACACACACACACACAGATCAATACTAGCAGCAGTATCCTAAACAGCTCAGTATACCGTGGTTTAAATACCATCAGGAGAAAAGAAAAAAGGCATAAACACTTTAAATACTATTGAGATTTTTTTGGATTATATAACAAATATAAACATATATTTTTTTCCTGGAGCGATTACAGGAGCAGAAGTTTATCAGATCACACAGCATGAAGCAAGTCTGCTTCTTTCCCGTCAGCGACGCTCAGATCAATACTTACTGTTTGTTTTGAATCTTTTTTAAACTTTTAAACCTTAAATCCTTTTAAAACCATTTTAGATCCCATTCTGTATCTAATGTGAATAGAAAAACTGGATAGCAGAATAATTCAGTGTGTAAGAAGAATATGCATGGCTCATACAGAAGATATACTGCAGTATATGTGAAAAAAAAAAAATAATAATAATAATAATAATAATAATAATAGTAATAATTAAAAAAAAAACTTAGGTTAATTTAAGGTCAAACATAAGTCCATTTAAATATAATATCTTAAGAATGTTAGGGTGGAGTGGAATTCATTTAAATAGATATATTTAGCTGATATAAAAAAAATATAAGCTCTGTAATTTTTTTATATAATCTTTAATTTATTTTTTTAATTATTTTTTTTTATTAAATAACAGCATTTCTTTTGTATTTTGTGTATTCTGTGTATTATGTATTATGGATTTGGATGTACTATATCTACTTTTCCTCTTTTTGGGAAAAAAGCATGACAAAGTCAATAATTCCTTTCAATTGTATTTTTATAGCAAATTTAACAGAAGCCATTACCACAAAATAGATTTAAAGAAAAAAAACACACTTAATAAAAATACAATAAAATTATTTTGTTATTGTAATTTATTATCTACCTCCTTTTTATAAGAAAATATGAATTTTTGTAACCAAGTGCTACAATCCTTTATCTGTCCATTTTGAAGGGTTTGATTTCAGCCTCAGGTCTGTGTGCGTGGAGTTTGCAATTTCTCCCCGTGCTTGGTGGGTTTCCTCCCACAGTCCGAAAACATGCAGATTAGGCTTATTAGTGTTTCCAAATTGGCCATAGTTATTACGTATGATTGTGCCTGTGATGGATTTGCACTTATCCAGGGTGTATCCTGCCTTGTGCCTTGAGCGCCCATGGATAGGCTGACCTCTTGCATTCTGCAAGGCAACAGACTTCAAAACATCATACACTCACTCTTAATACCGCTTATCCTACAACCCTGCATATACATTAGGGTGGAGTACAGTATCTCACAAAAGTGAGTACACCCCTCACAACCACTTTATCATATTGTATATTCTTAAGGGCCAATACTATAGAAATGAAAATGGGATCTACTTTAAAGAAGTCAATGTAAATCTATAATGTTATACAAGCTGCGCATTGACAACTCTAAAATCTATCCAAGTTTCATTTCTATTGTATTGCCCTTTGAGAAGATAGAGGGGTGTACTCACTTTTGTGCGTAGGTGTACATGAAATTATGTGTGCCACAGTTATTGGCACCCCAGATGTTAATACTTTGTACAACCCCAATACAGCACTTACTTTCCTCCCATAGCATTTCACAAGATTGTTGAATACAGATAGAGTTATCTTTGAGTTATCTTTCTAGACCCATCTTCAGCTTTCTGACATCAGGTTTTGATTTAAAATGTCCTGGTATTGCAGAGGGTTCATAATGCCAGGGACCCTATCAAGATTCCCTGGGCCGTTGGAATAGAAACAGGCCCACAGCATCACAGATCCTGCACCATACTTCACAGTTAGCATGGGGTGCTTTTCCGCATACTAATCTTTTGTTTTACGCCAGACCCACTTAGTAATTGTTGCCCAGTTCTCTGCAGTTTTTTCTTGCAGCATTGTGCCATGTTTAATTTTCTAGGTTGCCTCGTTGCAGTGACACCAAATCCCCTGATTCCCTTTCCCTTTATTTCTTATTTCTAGGTTTCGTCTTTTATCATGATGTTTTTGATCTCCGTGGTTTCCCCCCTGCTGAGATGTTACATTTACATCCAGCTTTTATGTGCTTTTGTGTAACACATAACACACACTGTCTTTTGATTGATCTCTAAAATAAATGCATGGATTTCTTTAGTCTTTCTTTGCAGGATCATACACACAGACCATTGAAGGAGATCTAAAACAGTAATGCTTTTTATGTTTCATTGCAATTTTGGTAATTAAATGAACAGGCAGTTCAACAAATCCCTATATTTCTCTACATTAGATTTTGTATTGCTTTCATTTGGGTGAATGCATCAAGTGTAACATGAACATACAGTATAAATAGGGTTTATAACTAGAGTAATCCAGATTGTCATTTTCCAAAATACAGTGGGTTAGAAACATTTCTAAGTTCATATACATTTACATCCATGGGACAAACATAACATGATGACCACCCACCTACTGTTGACCCCCTTTTTTCACCTAACCGTTTGAGGCACTAGACCTCACTAGGTGTGCAGCGGTGTCCAGCACCAAGCAGTTCTGCCAGATGAGAAAGGAAATGTGCTTGTGAAACAATTTAACTGGTTAAAGAAACAAATCATAATCTGTTGATTATAAGTGATAATTGTGAAACTATTGTACACTATAAAAGCAAAATCACACTCAAGGTTAAGCTGTTGTACTAAATATCTATGACTTCACATCAGAATATCAACCATGTACAACAGCATGACCTCAAGTGGGATATTACTTAAATGAATTACGCTTAGAATTAATTATTTTCTCCAGTCACTAATATTTTATTCAAATCATTTTACAAGATCTCAAACAGAACTCAGAAAGAAAGAATAACATAAAAGCAAACACTGGGAGATTTATTCTCTTCAGAAAGTACAAGCTCAACAGATGATACATCAGAGTTAAAAACAGAGATTGAAACATGTTTCAAAGTAAAAAAAAAAAAAAAGAACAAAGAAACAACAGGAAAAAAAATTACACATGGATATGGCATTATTATTATTATTATTTTATTTCAGAAATTTTTACATTTGAAATGGCACTTTTAATTTGAGGGAGTTTTTGGCAAGTGAAGATAAAACAGCTGCTGTACAGTATGTTGCTACTTTTTAAATAAAAAATAAAAAATAAAAAACTGAACAATGTTCATGAATCTGAATCAGTTCGACTTCCCGTTTGTGGTGTTTTACATTTTCAGATGAACCCCGAAACCAGCAGGAAAACGTTGCCGTGTCAAAGCTATGTGGGTCTGCTGTAAATCTGTAGACAAGTGAACGCTTATATTTGTCTTGTTTATCAGCAGGGAAAGGTTGAAGCCCCTTCAGCATGATGTACCGCTGATGTTAGTGATTATTGTTACCCATCAGGTTGCAGTAGGTTGCATTTCTCTCTCACTGTGCTGATTAGCTAAATGGAGAGATATAAACGCCATGTGATGCCAATTTACAGTATGTTGCATTCAAATGAACATGATTGTGGGAAGTCAAAATTGGGAACTTGAACCTTGTTTGAGTTTGAGCTAAAAAAAAAAAAAAAAAAAACCAAAGGCAGGCAAGGCAAGCTTATTTATATACTGTAGCACATTTTAGACAAAATGGTAAGCCAAAGTGCTTCACATAAAAGAACAATCATGAAAAAATAGAAAATAGAAAAAAAACTGTTAAAATGATATAAAAATGTATTTAAAATCAAAAGAAACAGTTGAGTTTTGAGTCTAGATTTAAATGTGGCTAATGTTTTAGCACATCTGATCTCATCTAGAAGCTGGTTCCAACTGTGGGCAGCATAACAGCTAAAAGCTAACATTAGGTATGGATAATACATATTTTCCTCTTCAAATGTTAAACCTTGTAGTCAGTGTTGTAATTTAGTGAGGAAATATGTATGTTTGTTTGTTGTTTAAAATAAAGCAGATACTTGTGTATATACTCATTTAAAGGCAAAAAAAAAGAAGTTTTTCTTTGTTTACTGGTAATCCATAGACTGTGAGCAGCCATTTTGATTCTAAAGAGATGGGATTTCCGAGTAGGAATTACACACTGAAAGGGCGTTTTCTTTGGTTTTTCCTAGTTGGAGGTGGGAGTAATGAGTTTTATCCAGCAGTTTTCAAATTATCCGAAACAACACACGTTTTTCAGACTATAACAAAGCTTTAAACTTTTATTTTATAACTCCCATAGATTTACAAACATGTTTTTATTACATTTTAATCTTAACCAGGCTTTCGTCTTTTAAAAAAACAAACTGCTTAAAAATAACTAAAACTAGCGTGTTAGCATGTGAAGGGATTTCTCTCACACTTTGTTGGCTAGCTACATGTTGTCATGAAACAAGGTTAATGAATTCAGTTTGCAATCAGATTATTGACAAAAACGTCTGCAACTTTTCCGCGCTATCAGATCCTGTCTTCATCAAAACAGAGCAGAGCGCTAACTGACAGGTTTAAAATTAATTAATTAGTGATTCTACTGTTAGACTGGTTTCAAGGCCAACATTTGAACATCCATGCTTTTCCATCTCTCTTTGAAAAAAAAAATAGAAAAAAGTTTATATAATTTTATTCATTCATCCATCCATCCATCCATCTAGGAACCTCTGTAGTCCACTTAAGTATTTATTCCAATTTTACTGTTGGAGGTACATGCGCATTCACACACTATGGGCAATTTAGAAATGCCAATCAGCTTAATCTGCATGTCTTTGAACTGTGAGAGGAAACCGGAAAAACCTGGAGGAAACCCACCATACACAGGGAGAACAAGCAAACTCTCCACAGGCAGGAATCAAACTCAGACCCTGGAGGTGTATGGTGACAGAGCTAACCTCTAAGCCACCATGCTGCCCATTATCTCATCACAGTACCGCAAACCCATCATACACTTCGACTTAACATGTCGACCTTAAAGGGATGGATGAATGCTTTAAAGGGAGGCTCAGTCCACAAACTGATGCAAGAACGTCTTCCAAAGTATAAATCAGGCTTAACACAACATATGGCACAAAGATTGCACATTATGTACTGAACAAGATTTGGCAAAATATATATGTATATATTCAAAAAAAAAAAGATCACACACAACCAGACAGAGCAATGGCCTTAGAAAATGAAAACACATTGTATAAAATCCGACGACTTGAGTCTCATGGTGAAACCCGTGCAGATATAATGTCGCTTTTTTGAGTAACGTAGTGTACAGAGTCAGAGTTGTGTTATAACGTTAGGAACCACAGCATTATTTCTAGCATTAATGCTTTTAGTATTATCAGTCCAATAAAATGCAGCTTTGTGCACACACACACACACACTTGTCTTTTATTGAAGGTCATTAATAATAACCAGGTCCTGTTTTGACATATAGTGAGACCACATGGGGTTTTACTACACATTATGGATTCTATTACATCGTGTTATAAATATTTCATTCCATTCCCAGCTCAAGTCCAAGGATTCTTCCAATTCGTACTAGACCATCAGGAGCGTCTCATCAATCAAAAATAACTCTCTTTTTTTTATTTCTAAAAAATAATTTGGATTTTTAGGAAAAAGAGAACAAAGTGTTTCAGTTATAGACAAAAATGATCAAAGATTTCTCTTGATGAGTCTTTTTTTCCCACTGTAACACTCTGGGTCTCCATATTCTCCAAGCTCAGAAGTGCAAACAGCCATTCATCCTGGGTTCCTCCCTCGTGTCTTGATCTGGAACCGACAGCTACAGACCAAAAGGAGACAAAAAAGGATAAACTAAATATGAAAGAGGTCACATGCACACCCTTCATGCTCCACATATAAAACTAATCATATTCTGAGCAAATAATCTTCCTCCTTCTGCAGAATAGATGCAGTTCAACATGTGACCAGCAGATGGGAGAGTTGTGTTGTTTTCATTAGCAATAGCATGACAAGCATAGAGAAGGTACAGGACTTATTCAGTGCAGTATAATTACCATCTTTCCATCCATTTAGGAACCTCTGTAGCTCAACTAACTGTGGACTGTGGAAGTCACTGGTAACGACTGTTTTTATTCCCATTTTGTACGACGATGGTGGGACCTCCTGTCAACATTTATATGCACCTTCACACACTACAAGCACTTTGGGAATGCCAATTAGCTTAATCTGCATGTCTTTGGACTGTAGAAGAAAACGGAGAACCCAGAGGAAACGCACCAAGCATGGGGAGAACATTCAAACTCCATGCACGCAGACCTAATGCAGGAATCAAACCCAGGACCTGGCAGTGCAAGGTGACACTGCTTATTACTAAGCCACCATTAGCCTCCGCTAATATAATTGGAGTGTAGAGCAACTCAAAATGAAAAGAAGGGGGAAAATTTCAATGTTTATTGACGCATAAGAATAGATTTTATATAATATGTATTGAATCAGCAGGTGCAGCGGTGGATCAGGCAGTTTCAGCTCTTGGTTGCAAATCGTAAGGTCGATGGTTCAAGCCCTGCCACCACAGGGTCGCCACTGGGGTTCTTGTGCTTGACCCGAAACCCTAGAACTTATCCACTGCATGCAGTGGCTGGGTTGTAGGGTTCAGTCCCAGGCCTGGTTAAAAACTGGGAGGGTCATGACAGAAAGGGCATCTGGTGTAAAATCTGCGTCAGACCTTGCAGATCAAACGATTTAATTGGCAACACCTAGTGGACATCTAATGGACAAAACCTATGAATAAGATGTATTCGATCATCAATGACTTAAGACGATATCTCTTGAATTCAAATTCATGCTCGCTGGATGGAGCTGTACAATTTGAACCATTCCATTACAAATCTCAATTTATACAGGAATCGGTTTCAAAAACAAATAATAAATCGTCTCACTCATTCACACACTATGGGCTATTTGACAGAACCAATTAGCCTAATTTGTCTGGCCTAGTCTTATTCTGGACTGTGGGAGGAAACCGGAGTAGCCAGGAAACCCATCAAGCACGGGGAGGACACTCAAACACCATGCACACAGGGGTGGGAATTGAACCTGGCCAGGAATCGAACCAGGACCCCGGAGGTGCAAGGCGACAGGACAAACGGCTAAGCCACTGCACCGCCGGAATTATAAATGTAGGATTTAAAGGTTTGCTTCTCATGAGTTTTCAGTAGGCTTTTCTTCATTTATTTTTTTTTTTTTTCGAACTGAAGTGTTAAAAATCTAATTAACATACACACACCTGATTACATTTGCACTAAAATCATGAATTTTATGTTCAGTCAAGTGTAAAATTGAAGATTTCAGACAGAGCTTTTCAGACCGTCTTGTTGAATTCGGAAGAAGCGAAACACTGACATGTTATGTTTCTAAAGCTATGATTCAAAGCTAAGTGTGAAAAAAAATAAAGTGTAGTGAGGCTGTTTACAGCCTGACACACATGCAGAGACACACAGATGTGGAGAAAAACAGAAAAGCACCTACTGGGTTCAGAGAGTGCCTAGAGATAGCAGGGGGGTGGGGGGTGTTATTAGATATAGTGTTTATATGGGGAAAAGGCAACGCTGGAAAAGCACAGTCTGATCTTTAATCCGAATATTTTTCCCTCCGTGAACTGAAAGAAGCTCGGTGTTGAGACGAACCCGGTACGATTTATTACTCATGCACTAATGCTGAGTTTGACACCGAATCAATCAGCCCCCAGTTTCATTATGACCTTTTAAATATCAGGCAGAGGAAGTGGTGCGACCCTCGTGCGAGGATCTGGCGAGCACCGGAATATGGTTCACTGGCAGGATTTAATAAAGTTCTATTTTTGTGCTGGAGTAACAAAACACCACATGTCATTATTGTGTGTTTTATCCATTGCTGCACACAGTGGTGCTGTACATATTTTTTTTTTTCATGAAAATAAATAACAGCTTATGTTTAATGCATGCAACAATATTTTGAACTCAAGTATACAAAGATATTGCACAGTTTTATTTAACTGAAAAGGTTTTAATGCAGTTTTTATACCTGATATAAGAAATGATGTGCACTTTTATAATCGTATATCCACTGTGCATGGTAAATGTGTTGAAAATCTGAGACTACTGTGGGCACGGTGACTGTACAGCTAACGATTAGCTGATTGGATGACAGCAAGAATGGCCAGGCATATCTAATAAAGAGACCAGATAGTGTACATATCTATAACTGCAGTGCTGTGACTCGGGTAAAGTTATTCAAATTACAACCAAATGTAAAGTAAAACAGTAAAAAAAAAGTAGAGACCCAGAATGGGGGTAGAGCCGAGTGCCATTTTCTAAGCGTCTGATTGGTTCAGAGCCGGAACGGGTTCCGTCGTCTCACAGCTGCCTGGGATTTGGGTGCTGCAATGCTGAGGGGAAGACAGGAATGAAATGAAATTTGTTGTTAATGAATGAACAATCCCAAAAAAATTGACCTAAATACAGATCTAATTACCGATTCGTGTGCCACATCTTGGCTGATGCTCTGCTCAGCTCCTCTTGTGGGAGAAGGCTCTTTATGATGGCTCTCATTGTTCTCTGTTTTCAAGACAGAGGGATCTTCAGGGGGTTCTGAGGTCAAGGTCAGGCTCCCCCTCTGAGAAAAAGGGGTAGCAGCTGTGGAAAAAAGTGAAACAGGATCATTTCCATCAGTCGTGCTGTTACATGGTTTATAATTAGATCTAAAGTAATCAGAAATGCTTGAATGATTATGCATGAGGGATTCTTGTAAATATCACGGCATGATGTATTATAGTCAATCTGTCCATAAGGACCAATTTGCTTGGCTTATTTTTCAAGCGGTTCTTGTGTGCCTTACTCACGAGACTCTGCAGTGGATGGCGACGTCGATGACCCCGGCGTCAAACTCAGATGGGAAAGATCAAGATCATCAGAACAGACCTCTGTTTCCTGCTTCTCACCAGGCTGTGTGACTTCTCCCATCACCATTGGTAGGTCACTGGTGTCAGCAGACTGTACGTGTAAGCCCGGTACCTCTGGAACAGGGTTACTGCTTGGGGCGTCCCTCGATTCAGACGTATGCTGGGGGCTGGCAATAGTCGAGGGTGGAGCAGACATGCGAGGACGCATGGCTGCTAAGGGAACGAGGCCTTGAAATAAGGCGCTGGCTGGTACGAAGGCCCACTGTTGTTGGCCTGGGCTGGGAGAGTGAAAAAGGTTAGCTTGGCCCCAGATAACTGGCTGTCCTCCAGGAAGAACCTGAGCAACCTGCAGAGGAGCCTGAACACCAAATGCAAGCGGAGCTGCCGGAGCTGCGAAGGACTGCTGAGCCCAGTGAGCTGTCTGGACTGCACCCATCGTCATGTAGCCTGTGTGAAAGGTTGGACAGGAATAAAAAAAGACAGAGGGGGATGAGATTGGAAAGTAACGGAATGGAAAAGGGTTAAACAAGACAGACAAGGAATCAAGAGACAAGGAAGGGATGTCGAAAGGAGGGGGAGGACAAAATGCGGACGACAGAAGACATGGAGGGGACAGATTAAAAATGGACACAGAGGACAAGTAGACATGGTGAAGAATGGACAGAAAGGTAAAATAGGACAGACAAGAGAAAAAGATTTAATGTGGGCAAAGTCCTACGGTATTTGTGCTGTTGTTACATTACATTATCACTGTTTTTCCATAACACCATATCTCGTGAGATAGCCAGCCTCGTCATGAAATGTAATGTAATAAACATGATATATTGCATCAAATGTCATGAACTGATAATAAAGCTTCATGATATGCTTCTTTTCTTCGATATTTGCATTCATGGGGGCAGTGTGTTACCTGAAGGCACAGCAGGAGGGCTGAAGTGTGTGAAGAGCTCAGGGCGGAGCTGTTGTCGTCGCCGCCCGTGGTCCAGGGTATTAGCGGGTGATGCTGGCATCTGGGAATCAAATCGTTACTGCCCATTCAATAGAATTCAATACAATGATTATACAAATCACCTAATTGAAGAACAGCTCAGCATAAAGGAAATATTTCGCATAGAGGTTTGAGTTATGGATCAAAACTTCAAATGGAGCACAACTACTGTCCTAATTTTACTTGATGGTTAGAATTTAAAGAGAGCAAGCTAAATCACACTGTTATGCCCTGTGCCATATGGCTTGTTTCGAAGTGGATTTGAATACCCCATCCAGTAAATTGTACCTTATTGTCATTCCTGTCACACAGTGTACTGATGTAGATTGCGGAATACAGACTGTACTGTAGAGCTGCCTGGTTGTAACCTAGTTGTAATCTCAGCGCTTTATTTACTGCAGCACTGAGATTAAAGTTTAACATTAGATTAGTACCCGTGTGTCTTAGCTTTCCTGTCTCAGGCAGGCAGAGTTATTTCTTTACCTTTATTAATAATTGTGATGGTTAGCGGTGTGTTGAGTTTCACTTACAGATACAATGTCTGGAGGAGTGGCCATGTCACCAAACATTTCAAACTGACTGATGTTCTGGACGAAGGTCCAATATGGATGCAAATGAGACGGGAAGAAAGGTAACAGTTAGATTCATGTATGACTCATCATATATTTTAAGTGTTAACTGGTGATTAAATATTTGGGTACATTGTTAGCATATACAGTAGACAGTAGCAGCTTTATTGGGATGAGATAATGGTATGACATAAAAAAAAAAAACGATGGAATCACTTTGTAGGTAGAGTAAGTCAACTAATAGTCTTGGAATCTTCTATGAAACAAAACCTCTCATTATTTTTCAAGAAAATGTATAAGCAATAAGATTTATTATATTTATTAATAATATTTATGGGATTATAACATTTACATTTACATTTAGGCATTTGGCAGACGCTCTTATCCAGAGCGACTTACAAAAAACTTATAAGAACTACTACAGCTAACAAAGGTTCATTTGATGGGAAGTCGTGTTCAAATCATACAAAGTTTTCTTTGTGTACGTCAATAAGAAGTTCAGATTTTGGTTTTGGGGTGAGTCAATAAATAGTAAAAAAAAAAAAAAAAAAATGGCTTGTGAGATGATTCAAAATCCAATCTGCTTTGGGGTTTGGAATGTGTGGATTGATACCCAACCTGATATCTTGTGACGTAAGAGTTTTAGTGATGGAAAGGAAAGAAAATTAATGAACAGCCACAAATTCCAAACACTTCAAAATTTAACAAACATGCAGCAACATTTTGTAAGACAAAAAATAAAACAGTGACATTTATTTAACTGATGTAACAAAGCTCCATTCACCGGTGTTGGAGATCTAATTTTTTTTTTTTTTAAGGTTTCTATAAGAACTGAACATGATGAAAGACTTCTAATGGCTGTGAATATTGACATCAAATCAGGCACGTATTTAAATGGGGATTGGAGCTTTTTGGTGATTGGAGTCCCAACACCAAACCTCTCATCAATCCAAAAAAGAAAATCCAGTTTAACTGTAAGTCTATGAGATGAGAAGGCAGTGTATAGAATGTGCAGTCCTGTGGGACCACAGCAGCACACAGTTTAGGGTTTTCCCTCATCTAAATCTCCTTGTGAGTCAAGCATAGCAGGCTTAATGCTTTACTTAAATCAATATTTCAGTTAAGCTGGTGAGGTAGAGGTAAAGGTTTTGCTGTCACTGATGACAAAATCTGTTCTTCTGCAGTGCAATTGTTTGCAGTGGACCAAATGCTGAAAGATAGAATACAGTATGTTCCTGATTTTATTGGATGGAACTCAATAAATGGAAAGAGCGTTCAGTTAGCAAAGGTCTTCAGAGAGAGGTTTGTTGAAGCAAGAAAAGCTGGAGAACCAATATAAGCACCTACAGGCATAAAATGGCGTTTTGGAACATCATAGACCCCTTCTTTCTGCTGGCTTGTTGGAACCTAGAAGTCATGACAGATACATTAAAACATTTATTTGTAATCCAACATGTTATATTTTAGAATCTGTCTCACTAGAGTACATTAGAGCCCTCTTGTATATCACTTTGTCTGTGGTCTAGAAAAGGGAAAAAGGGTGGGATTTGGCATAATACCTGGTAAACGCTCTCTTCTGAGTGGGGGCCGTGGAGTGGTTCGTGTCCAGCTTCAAACACAATGTACTACAGCAGGAAAAGAGAGAGTGAGAGAACGAGAGAAGAATGGTCTTGGCTCCATAGGTAGCCGGTAAGAAGTAATTTGTCATTGTGCCAATATGCTGAAATTGGTTACACTGATTTCATTGCCAGAAACATTGACTGGGACAGTTTATTGTTTATCTCTTGACATGTCAAATGTCAAACCCAACATACAGTAGGAGTTTAAAGAGGCCCAAAGAGAATACTTGGAAAATACTAGATACTCAATATATGAAGAAAATACAAAAGCTTTTTTCAGGGATGCAAAACTAGAAGGTTATTTTTTAAAACATTATGACTTCTGTTGCATATCCTCCATCGTTGGATAAGATTGGGATTGGGTCCCAGGATCAAACCCCAGCATCATCTAGATATATTTTCTTTATCATTTAACTTGACCTCAATACATTTTAGTAGAATCCCTCCTGTAATGTGATTCATGTTTTTAGTTTTGCAGTGGTTTCTAAAAAGTAAGAAAAGGTTAAAGCTAAAGCTTTCTTTACTTTAATTTCAGAGTTGTAAACATTTGTTTATGTCCTTTGTGAAATCATTTTTCTTTTTTTTTTAATTAGCATTTTTAGAATCCAAACAATGCCATAGCGTTCCATGTGGTTTGGCGTCCAACAAACATTTTGAAAGAGTTAAAAAAAAGATAAAGCTGGCTGACGTCATGTTCCTCTGGGAAAGCATTCACCCTTTCCCTATGGTTTCGGTGGTGTTTTGGAGGAGAGTAAGTCTATAGGTGGGAATTATCAAAACCGAACTAGAGCATCATATGTGAGCATCAGGCTCCAGTAGAAGGTGTGGAGATATATATTATAATGAACTCAAATGAAAGTATTGTTTAGATAGGAATTTCCTTATAAAATTGAGGCAAAACTAGCTAAGCAGAATATACAGTAATACCAAATGCCAATAAGCAAAACAAACAAATAAAAAATCAAGAGATCAGGAGAGTGGACCCATTCTTGAAAAAAAAAAAAAGGCTATATATCTTCCCCCACATTTTGGCACTAGCTATTATTTTTTGTGCAATGCCTTCTGGAAACACTGACATAGGAGTGGTTCCTAGAGTTGGCAGAGAGTTTAAATTTAGCTCTGGCGAGACAATATAGCCAGGAGCCATGGCAGAATGTACAAGGGCCTCTTCACCAAAACGATAACTGGCAATGAGCTGACACCTCATCTAAACTTTCCCTACTTCCACACAGTAAAAACTCTTGGGATATAACTGACTGCATTTTCCCTGGTTCTTGGAGTTGGTTCTCTTCATAGAGTTGGCTCTCCTTTGTGAGCGATGCCCTGTTATCTGATACTTTAGGTGGAAGTATACAGTAGCAAACACTGTTGGAGCGTTAATGGAAGTGTTAGAAGCATGTTCAATGTCATGACCTGTTTCGAGGATATAGTGACATCCACAGCAGCATCTGTCCGCTAAAGTAACAGCTGACAGCTGATGTTAACGCATACTTTAACGAGCTGATGGAGGTCAAGAGGGTTCACAGTAGTGCATGTACTGGCAATTAATATCTGGCTATATTTGGGCCTGACACTTTGGACCACTGTTCCTCAATGCTAGGGCCAGGCCTATACAGCAATTAATGGTTTCCTCCATGTTCTACCTCACTAGTCTCAGAAAATTTGGTTAGCCAAGACTTATCCAGGACGATGTAAGCCAGTAAACACTCCCAGGTGTCCAGTGTACAAGCATTTTGAAGGAACCCGAGACCAAGATCACCAAAACCCAACAATAACCTCCAATGCCAGCTCTACTTGCACGACTCACAATAATTTGGATACAATTTGAGCACGCACAAAGCTGACTGAAGGAAGAATATATTATAGTGGTAGTGGACTATGCTACATCCCAAAGCTGTTGTCTTAAAGCTATAGCTTGTCCAAATAAAGAATAAATGAGCTGTTCCCTCTCTAATGGCAGACTTGCATGGACTCCTCTAGGGAAAACTTCTGTACTGTATAAGATTGATGCCCTTTACTCATGTATCAATCAAACGCTATCATTAATGGTGGCAGCCCTACTAAGTGCTGCCTATGCTCAATCAGGCGCCCCAGGTCTTCACGGGTGGCTTCCCGCCACTTATACCCTGAAACCACATGATTTGCTGGGCATGGAGAAGAGTTCCCCAGTCCCATAAGCATGGTGCATACCCAGTCCGGAGCCTCAGGCTTTATGATTAATTTTGGCAGCTGAAGATAACCCAATATGAGGAACTGAGCACTTAATTCATCTCAGTACTGACTGATGAGAAGACTGGAACAGAACCAGCCTGTCCCTGTCAGTCTCCATGGTGTGACCTTCCAAAAGCTTTGGAACCTTGTCCTGAGGCCCCACCATGACTATGGTACAGCATATGTGGATAACATTGTAGGCCATAAAGAGTGCTGGGCCAAACACCTTGTACTCCATATAATCCAGTGCTGGAGGCCTTGTGCAGTGTTGAACTAACTGCCAAAGAATGTTATCTCTGGCTGGCAGAAGCATCATACTAGAGGGATCAGACAGTCTGAGTCCTAGGACAGTCAACTTCTCTGTAATCTCTTTATTTGTAGAAGCTGAAACATTTGTTCTATATTATGTGAATTTTACACTTTTAAAGAAAATCTAGATTCAAGAACTAGATTTAAAATATGAAAACGAAGTCAGAGTGGTATGCTTTCAGTGCAAACTTGACTGAAAAAGCTCAGTGGATGAAATCAAAGTGCATTTCTTTTTTTCCAGCTCTCATCAACACATGAAAGAATACTGGAAGAGCACACCACTGCTTAGTTTTGTCTCTTGATGATTTCGTAGGGAAAACACTGAACTGTGCAGTACTGCTCTTGGGTGTCTCTGATTCTTTCAGTTATGTGTGATCTTGGGTTACGGGGCAAAAGACTGCGCTTACCTGATACACCGGGTCATCAGTGTCGTCCTCGAGTATTGTCTGTGACACACATTGGGATAAGAAGATGTGGATAGTGATTATTCGCATGGTTGAGTGGAGCATTCTTTAAATTAAATGCTTAATCTGCACCTGATAAACTGCCTGCTCGCAGTGCTTTTCTTTCTGCGCCTTCCTCTCGCCTTCATCCCTTTGCTTCAGGTCATAGATGAGGGTAAAGAGGTCACGCAGCTCCAGAATCAAAGGCTCTGCCTAGCAAAAAGGCAGCAGAACATTGGGATGAGGACATTGTGCTGATGGGATCATCTTTGTATTTAAATCTCATTGTAATACTTTGCAGAACGTCTCAGAATAGTCTTTATTCTGTAAACGTTCTTCTCCTCGGTCAATCTTCTATTCTTCATTTAATTCATTCGAGGGCAAATGTCTTCTAAAGCTTTCTATCATTTAAATATTGACTCCCCCATAAAAGCGTTTTTGGTCTATAACTTTTCCATGCTGTGCTGATATGTGCCTGTTGAATGTTTTTCATCTGTTTTTTTTTTTTTTTAAGCCACCTTGAGAAAAAAGTTTTCTAATCAGCTGAATGATCTGGCTAGTCTGGTACAAATTACCCAAGGTTATGTTGATGGGCATTGCTTTTAATTATGCATTATTATAAAGGCAAGCTCGTCAGGAATAAATTAAAGAAATAAAAGAGCATTCTGTTGTTGTGAGGAAAGATACTCAATAAATACAGTAGATATACAGTATGACTACAGGAAAAAAAAAAGAGCCAATACCAATTTTGGTCAACAATCCCTACAGAATAATCTTCAAAACCGCTAAGCTAATCCTGGTATACCACTGGCTAAATAAAAGAAAAATCCCTTAGAAATGACCACATTATTTTCAGTAAAATAATTCAAGATGTTTAAAAAAAGAAAGTTAGTAAAGAAAACCATGGCATCTCACTGAATGGACTGTCTTGATGGCCACAAACTTGTGGTTTCCCTCCTTCCCGCAGACATAGCCGAAGGCACGGTGGTCTCTGGTGTCTTTGGCGATGTAGGAGATTTCGTGCACGGAATGATGATGCTGTAATACCTGCAGGTTGAAACTGTCCATTAAGACACCTTTCACACTGAAATGACCACCATTAAACAAGCCTTTTTACTCGTGACTATAATGAAGGCTTATACTTTGGGCTAATTAACCGTGATAAATGAGGATGCAAGCGGCTCTGAGCTATGTGGCTGTCAGCCCGGAGACAAAAAGCAGTACATCATGTTAAGGGAAAGCTGCACAACCTCGTCCTAGCGAGGGAAGCCATCATTACTGTTAATGAAACTGGACTCAGTCCAGCGAGCTTCAAATTCAGATTAATATTTTAAAGCTTAAATGAGGTGTTTCTAAACACTTTTTTTTTCCCTTTATGCCTGACTGTATCTCATACATATTTCATGATCGTATCCATGTGGGGTTTAACTAAGTTTTATTAACTCTATCAGAGCAGCCAAAATTCCACCTCGTGTTTAGGGAATTAGTGCTGTTTAATTATATATTTTTTTTTAAGTTTCGGTTAACAGGCAATAATAAACACCACATCACTCACTGCAGAATTTGGATATAGACCAGTTTTTATTTACCATCTACTACAAAATTAATTAGCTAACATTTTATACATACGCCACCCCTTGTTTTTTCATATTCATATTCATATTAAATGTAGATTAAAAGGTTAAAGCTCTGGTTGCTGTTGAGCCCGTGAGCAAGGCCTTTAACCCTATATGCTCCAGGGGGCGCTGTATCCTGGCTGGCCCTGCGCTCTGACTCCAATTTCCTAACTGGCATATGCAAAAAAAAAAAAACATTGCATTATACTGTATAGTACTATGACAAATAACTGAATCTAAATTAATATGAAGAAATGGGGCGCCAAGACTTTTGCACAGTACTGTATATTCTTGTCTTCTACCGACTAGACTAAACAGGTTCCAAAATCCACAGGTCGAAGATTAAGGATATAAAGCTGGCACTTCAGAAGCACATCTTTCATGTCTGGCCCTCTTTCCCTTTTAGTAAACCTTGTATCTTCTTTACATCCAGTCTAACTGTCAGGAAATGTAGTTCTCAGGTGTCTCCTGTATCACCGTAGCAACAGGTCTAAAAACACTATAAATGCTTTGGGTGAACTGTAAATGTTAGCACCTCTACGCTATGGCATGATTCATGCGATTTTTCATGTGACGGAGTTTTCAAAAAGTTTCAACCTGTTCCAATATCTTTCGAAGCACTTATGTTGAAATGTTTGACTTGAGAAAGCACTGAATCTTTTGATCTTTTGGTGTGAAAGCGGTCAAGACCCACCCCGGATCGCTCATCGTAGATCTTAATGCCGTGGAAGGAGACGGTTAAGAAGACACGCTGCTTGTGCTCGCCCTTGGATCGAGCCGAAGCAGCGATACCCTGTGGAAGAAAGATTGTGAAAATAAGCAACATGTCGCGTGCTAGCAGTGATGGATCGTTGCGATATTAAATGGCCAGCTTGACAAACGATTAGTGCTAAGCAATGCATTATATCACAAGGTCAGGCAAGACAGACACGCTCCCACATCCAGGATTCCTAGGTCTGTGAAGCTCTGCTGGTATCTCTGAACCCTGACTCTGATAAACAATGAAGTTATATTGGTGTCTTTTTATCTTTGAAAGAGTTGGGCTTCGCTCTGCTAGCACATCACCCTCAGCAGATCCTGCTCATTAGTAAGTTATAAACACTGCTTAAGTTACACATCACATATTTCACTACGCCTCTATTATTTTTTATTTTTTCCAGTAAATTGGCAGCTCTGCTTCCCCAAAGCGCCACAGCAGTTATTAGCTTCTCAGCTAGGCAATTCAAAGCGTCCGGGATGATGATGTTGAAACTAAAATGAATCATGTCGTGGTGTAAAAATAGGAACAAGTCATTCAGAAAGCATAAAGCTTTAATGTTTTTAAACTCCGAACACATCCGGCGCTTGCAGAAGCACTCACCGAGACGCGCTTGATCTGTGGGGTGTGTATATGATCAAGCTAAGCCGTCATTAATGAACTGACCTGTCAGAGCACGGCTGAAGTCTTTGACAGAGAAACAAAGCGTGAAAGAATTCATTTCAGCCGTCAGCTGACGGGCTGCCTGCGGATCAGCGCCATTGTAATAGCGGCTCTTTCTACACCATTAACAGCGCGGCTCTGCCGGCGTGATATGGCGTAGGCAGTATCAACCACTCACTTAAATGTCAAAGCTCTTTCCCTCGGAGCACAACGGCACTCGCCGTTCATTTCATAGACTTTTTTTTTTTTTTTTTCTGTCTCAAGATCATCAAAGATGAGGAATTTAAACTGTTTTGCCAGCCGTACCTTCAGCTTCATCATAGAGTCCTGGCAGAGTTTATCTCCACGTGCCGCAGACACGTCGTCGATCCCAATCAGCTTGGCTTTGTAGCGCACCCCATCACCTTTGAAACGCTTTATCAGAGCCTGTTCGCTACGGGTCTGACCTGAGTGGGGGAAAACAAGAGAGGGAGGGTTTATACAGCATGATGGAGTAACTCATACCACAGATTCTGAGTGGGTGTTGATTAGTTTTGTGACAGCAGTGAAATCACTAATGCGGTGCCGTTTCATGTATCTTGATGTCTGTTGAACATTCATGGAAGGTGTCTCCAGTTGCAACACTTTGTACCTGATAAGTAAAGGTAAAACTTTAAGCTTAAGTTTTCTTTTTCTGTATTTTTTCAACTTTTTCACTTTAAGAGAGTAATGAACTCTCTGGTATAACCACAAACAGTATACTGGACAAGCCCTTACTTATAACTTGTAGGTTTCCTAAATCATGGTTCTGCAACTACTGTAGTTTGTTGCCATCTTTTCAGAAGCTGATTCCACCTAAACCCCCGGTTAATCTCATTCACTCACTCACAGTCTATACAGCATTGCTGGGCACTGGTTGAACCTGGCCAGGAATAGAACCTGGACCATAGAGGTGCAAGGCGACAGTGCTAACCACCAAGCCAATGCGCTGCCCCTACTGTAGGTTAATCAATGGGAAATTAACATAGCGGTCAGACCCTGGCTGTTGGTTGGAACATGCCTAATTAACATAAATTAGTGAGCGTAGATTTAACTTAGTTAAAATATTGAGACCAAAACTGTTTATACCAGGATGTGAAAATGATTATTTATGTTGTAAAGTTGGGCATTTTACCACGGGCTCTAAGGAGATGGGCTTACATGAGCCATCTCCTAGTGTGCATTTGAGGAACTTTGGCACTTGCATGTTGGACTCATTTTTCAGCACCAGAGGTTGGCCCTTGTCTATAACCTATAATATATAACTTGCCTATAATTAATAACAGGAACTAGTTTTGATTGACAGTCCACATACGGCTTAACTATACCCACATGGAAAGAATCTATATGAGGATATATGCGCATATATGAAACCTATAAAACAAATTTAGAAAGACTCAGAAAGTCTGTTTTAGTAATTTAATTAGCATAAAGACCACAAACTTGGATCAGACTGAATGCGCAGCCGGCACCTCTGATCTGAAGCTAGGACTGTTAAATATTAGATCTCTCGCATCTAAAGCAGTTATAGTTAATGAAATTATCACAGATCAGGAGTTTGATATACTCTGTTTAACAGAAACCTGGATTAAACAGGACGAGTATGTAGCTCTAAATGAAGCTAGTCCTCCTGGATACAGCTACATACACCAGCCTCGGTTAACTGGTAGAGGAGGTGGCGTCGCAGTTATTCACAATGATAATTTGACTATTGTACAAAAACACGGACACAAATTTAATTCATTTGAAATTTTTTATAGTAACATAAGTGTATTTAACTATATTAAGTCAGCTCAGTCGATCCCGCTAATTGTCATTTACAGACCTCCAGGGCCGTACTCGGAATTTCTTAGTGAATTTGCAGATTTCCTCTCAAACCTAGTCATTTCTGTAGACAAAGTGTTAATTGCTGGAGATTTTAATATTCATTTTGAAAACCCAGAAGACCCTCTGAGAACTGCATTTATGTCTATACTGGACTCGGTAGGAGTAAATCAGTGTGTAGTAGGACCCACTCATAAAGCAGGTCACACTTTAGATTTAATAATATTATTTGGATTAAGTATAAGAAATTTATTCACAATACCACTATCTGAAGTTATCTCAGATCACTATCTTGTCTCATTGCAAGTGTGTCACAATAATAATGTACACACAGCGCCGCGCTACCGTATGAAACGTACATTCACATCAACTACCAAACAGAGTTTTATCAGTAATCTCCCAGAGTTCCCAACTTCGATTAGATCACCGTCTGACCCCACAGAACTCGATCAGGCGACTGAATATTTAGAGTCGACATTTCGCTATACCCTAGATAATGTAGCTCCAGTCAAAAGAAAAATTATTAGAGATAAAAAACTTGCTCCCTGGTATAACGATCACACGCGCACTTTAAAACAGACCGCTCGGAAATTAGAACGTAAATGGCGTCAAACTAAATTACTAGTATTTCAAATAGCATGGAAGGAGAGCATCCTGAACTATAGAAAAGCTCTTAGTGTAGCTAGATCAACATATCTCTCCACTCTTATAGAAGAAAATAAAAATAATCCTAGATTCTTATTTAATGCTGTAGCCAAATTAACCAGAAATAAGACCACTGCAGAAATCTCCACAACAACATCATGCAATAGTGAGGACTTCATGAACTTTTTTAATAATAAAATTGTAAATATTAGGCATAAAATTGAGGTTTTGAAACCGAACAATGTAATTGATGCAGATGTTAATCTAGCCATGTCAGACCAGAACCTAGAATACTTTACTCCCCTTGAAGAGAATGAACTAATTTCACTCATCTCTTCTTCAAATTCATCAACCTGTATATTAGATCCTGTACCGACACATTTTCTTAAACAGATAGTACCAGCAATAATAGAACCCCTGTTGAGAATAATTAATTCTTCACTCAGCATTGGATATGTTCCAAAATCTTTTAAATTAGCAGTTATCAAACCAATAATTAAGAAACCTGACCTCGACCCCTGTCAGCTGTCCAGTTACAGACCAATATCAAACCTCCCCTTTATCTCTAAGATCCTGGAAAAGATAGTAGCGGAGCAGCTATGCTCATATATACATAGGAATGGCATACATGAACTGTATCAGTCAGGATTTAGGCCTCATCACAGTACAGAGACGGCGCTCGTTAAAGTAGTAAATGACATTCTATTGGCCTCTGATCAGGGTTGTGTAACTATGCTTGTATTACTTGACCTCAGTGCAGCTTTTGACACTGTTGATCACGCTATTCTTCTTCACAGATTAGAAAATGTAGTGGGAATTAAGGGTACAGCCCTCTCCTGGCTCAGATCCTATCTGACCCATCGTTATCAGTATGTAGACTTAAATGGTGATTATTCTGCATGTTCTCTAGTGGAGTTTGGCGTTCCGCAGGGTTCAGTTTTAGGTCCACTGCTTTTTTCCCTTTTACATGCTTCCTCTGGGCAACAAAATCCGTAAGCATGGTATTAGTTTTCATTGTTATGCTGATGATACACAGTTATATGTCTCAGCAAAACCTGATGAGAAAAAACAGCTTACTAAAATTGAGCAATGTGTGCAGGACATAAGAAATTGGATGCTAACTAACTTCCTTCTGCTAAATCCGGATAAGACAGAAGTTCTAGTCATAGGACCGCATACAGCTAGGAGTAAAATTTTAGATCATACCGTAACTTTAGATGGCCTTTCTGTTCCATCAAATGCAACAGTGAAAGACCTTGGTGTGATTATTGATTCCAGCCTTTCATTTGAAGCACATGTAGATAATATTACCAGGATAGCATTCTTTCACCTCAGAAATATTGCCAGAATAAGAAATTTATTGTCGCTAAACGACGCAGAAAAACTAGTTCATGCTTTTATCACCTCTAGGTTGGACTATTGTAATGCCTTACTGTCTGGTTGTTCAGCTAGATGCATAAATAAGCTTCAGCTAGTCCAAAATGCAGCAGCGAGAGTCCTCACCAGAACCAGAAGATATGAGCACATCACCCCTATCTTATCTTCACTCCATTGGCTCCCTGTGAAATTTCGCATTGATTTTAAAATACTACTCTTGACATATAAAGCATTAAATGGTCTCGCGCCGCAGTACCTGAGCGAACTGCTAGTGTCTTACGATCCGCCACGCCTACTTCGATCAAAGGATGCAGGCTGCTTGTCAGTACCGCGTATTATGAAAAATACAGCTGGGGGCAGAGCTTTTTCTTACAAAGCCCCAAAGTTATGGAATAGTCTTCCAAATAGTGTTCGGGACTCAGACACAGTCTCAGTGTTTAAGTCCAGGCTAAAAACCTATTTATTTAGCCGAGCATTTTTATAAATAGATTTGCCATAGGTAAAGGAGCAGATCTGGGGGACTCATGGACGTAGAGTATTATGGTAAACTGGTATGTTTGGATGCTGTCTTCCTCACTCTCATTGATCACTCAGGTTTGCTGACGGTGAGGTGATTGTTTGCTTTACATGTCAGGAAGCCCTCATGTTTGTGTTTCCTTCTGGCTCCTCCCTTTTAGTTATGCTGTCATAGTTAGTCCTGCCGGAGTCTCTGCTTGCACGCTACAGTTAATATACATTCACATTATACATTGTGTGACTGTGACCATACCTAACTGCCATCTCTCCTCTTCTTCTCTTTCCCCCCCTCTTTCTTTTTCCTCTCTCCTCCTGTCCCCCCCTTTCACTCTTTCTCTCTCTCTCTGTCGAGCTACACATGTCGTTCCTGAGCTGCCAGTGATCCAGACTCCCTCTGCCCTCCGGACCTGTCTGACCCATCCTGGTGCCCCGCTTCTGGCTGAAGATCTCGTCACATGGATGCCCCGTGTGTCTCTCTGGGATGCGTCTGGTGTCTGGGAATGATTCTCTCTACCTAGAAAATGGTTCTGGCCTTGACTGGTGTTGGCAACTGTTTCTCTGGGGACTTGACAGTTCGATAGTTCATGACTGGAACTTCTTACAAGTCTACCTGGGTCTTCAATAACTACCTGGACTCCATATTAACATCAATTAACATCAGCTATTATAGCTGAACTGCCTCCCACCCTACACACTGTATAAATGCAGATCATTTACTGCTTTTTGTTTCACCCAAATGAGGATGGGTTCCCTGTTGAGTCTGGTTCCTCTCAAGGTTTCTTCCTATTACCATCTCAGGGAGTTTTTCCTTGCCACTGTCGCCCTCGGCTTGCTCACCAGGGACAAACTGACCATTTTGATTCATACAAATTCACATTTCATACAAACCTAAATAATTCTTTTGACTATGTAAAGCTGCTTTGCGGCAATGAAAATTGCTAAAAGCGCTATACAAATAAAATTGAATTGAATTGAATTGAATTGAATATGCAGTATATATGCACATATATCCTCACCTATATGAGGATATATGCGCATATATCCTCACCTATATGCAGTATATATGCACATATATCCTGACCTATATGAGGATATATGCGCATATATGAAGGCCTATATGCAGTATATATGCACATATATCCTGACCTATATGCAGTATATATGCACATATATCCTGACCTACATGAGGATATATGCGCATATATGAAGCCTATATGCAGTATATATGCATATATATGATAATATATATGCTGCATATAGGCAAAATTGAGGTGCATATATGTGCATATACAGGCCATATAGGTCTCCTGTATTGCTTCTTTATATCCACATATAAGCCCTATATGTACATACAAGATATGTCTCCTATATAGCTCATGGCAGGATCTGGTCATTTTAGCTCATATCTCACTTTGGCAACTGTCATACATGATGCGCTCATATTTTCTATAATCAGGCAATAACTAAGAACTAACTAAATAAAAAACACATTTTAGAATTTCTGTCGCATTATCTGCTAATGACCCGAGGCAGGACACGCCCACACGCCAATCACACGGAAATCAGTCCGGCTAATTTACATACTAGGCCACGCCCCCAGACAAGGAAACTCTTCAGAATGTTCTGGAAAGTGGGAGGAGTTTACATTTACCTCAGAAGAAGACTGTGTGGCCCTGACGACGAACGGGAGCATTTTGAAGAGAGAATCCAGGAGGACACACTGGGTAAGTTATTAAGTCTTATATAACTCTTATTCTGATAATATTAAACTAATATTAGTAAATATTTTCCTCACTTTAGCTAGCTCTTGTCAGCTTGTGTGACACATTGGCTTTCAATGCCATTTACATAGTTTAGGTAAATCATGCTAACATGCTGCCTTTCTGTATGTAGCACAAACATGATATTTCCCGGTGGCTAAGCTAATGCCTTATGGAGTTTACAGATGTTTATAAACGTTTTAATAAATAATCATTTATTATTATTATACTGTCTTATTATTTTTGTCTTTTCTAGATGCTACATTGAAGAAGTGGCCGGCAGCCACCCGAGGGCAGACAGGCACATCTATCAATTCAAAGCTCACGAAGCTGAGAAGGTCCTCAAAATATATATATGTTTTCTTCCTGTTGAGTTTTTTTGTCTTATTTTTGTTCTTTTACTATTTGATTGTTTTTAAAAAAAATAAAAAAAATAAATTTCTACATTTTGGGCTTTTATTTATGTTGTCTAACAGCTATGGATTTTAATAATTTTACTAATATCTAAGTAAAAATATAGGTGCATATATATGCACATAGGTACATATATGCACGTATATATGTACACATATATGTACATATAATATAGGAAAACGGCCAATTTTATATATGTCACATATATTAAAAACCTATATCAAACCTATATTAAAACATATATGTTTTATATAGGTTTTTTCCGTGTGGGTACAGTACAGGGATAAAAAAAAAAATCATAATTATGTATAAACAGAATAGTGTACAGCAGGCTTTAAATATGGTCAAATAAAGAAGAAAAAACAATTTCAGAAGTGTAAACACTGTTTAATGAGTTACTAATTTTATTAACTGGAGGTTAATGAGAGAGCAGCCAAGAGCAACCCAACATCCTGCAAGAGAAATTATCTAGAAGCACTGGCTCGGTCGATAAGCACCGGCAAGCTGGCACTGTTTGGCCCCTAAGCAAGGCCCTTAACCCTCGGCTGATCAGCCTGACTCTCTACTAAATGACTAAATGCGAAATGACTCGGTGATGAGCTGAAAAAGCTGATGAGGGGTGTGTGAGCACTGCCAAGCTGCCACCGCTGAGCCCTTGAGCAAGCCCCATAACCCTCATCTGCCCAGCTCTGTCTTGTCTGAATTGTAAGCCATTTTGGATAAAACGTGTCAGCCAAACGAGTCAAATGTAAATCGACCAGGAAAATAAAATCGACAGTAAAATGTGAGCCCATCAATAACCTCTACTTCATCTGAAGGATTATTCTGCACTTCTGCGGCATCTTAAATAGTGTCTTCAACCACGGTTCATGTTCTGCCTCCTACTGAAACACAAACACCCAATGCTAAGCTGAGGCTAGGCACATTCATGTGACTGAAGCGTTTTCAACAAAGTGTTTTTTGCTTGTTTGCCAGCATTTACAATGTGAAAATGTAGTTAAAGAACAAAGATGGAAATAAATGTTCTCCTGTTAGGAATGATCATGACTGATCGAAAGTGACAGTTATGAATTTAACACATTATAAAGGTATTAACTGGTGATGATAATACTGTATGTTTTGCATAATGTTTCTCCATAGCTGTCTTATCTATTAACACAATCCAACACAAAAGGGTGTGTTTGCAGTTTAGGCAATGAAAACAATATATCTTATTGTTAGCAGCCTCGTTTGAGAAACAAGAGTGGTATTTTCAAAAAGCGTTTTTTTATTTTCGAAAAATCCCCAAATCGTTTTTTTGGGCTTCATTAACTTGTCTCACATTACTAATATGTTGAGATTGCTCCAGTAGAAATGTTTAAATACAAATGTAAAAACATCATAAATTATTATCATTATCATTTATTTTTTATGAGTAAGTGATTGTTAATATGTTTACATCAGTTAAGAAAATCCTAGTTCTTGTTATCACTTTTGGTAAGCAGCTATAAACAATGCGTACATGATCATACTTTTTTTTCTCTCTCTCTCTCTCTCTCTCTTGAAGTGAAATAACCGCAGCATTTTAACCTATTCTAATTAAGCAGTATGTCTGGTTTAAGCAGCCTATTAAAGTCCATGATTATTGTCGCTGCTAGCGCAGACAGGCTTCCAAATGGTCCACATGTTGTCCAATTCCCTGAATACCTCATTTGGTTGTTGACCCACACCAGCATGTGGATCAATTAAGGTAGTGATTTAAATAGTTAACCATAACATATATAACAGTTTGTGATAAGCTGAGCGTCTCAACAGCAGGCTGAGAAAGCTCAGGGGCAACATATGGCGTCAGGGCCCTTTCATGCTCGGTTAGCCTCCATCCCACATTAAGGCTCGGCGAACACAGTAATTTAAATCAATCAGACATCATAGAGCTCTGGGATTTAATCCTAAACTAACTCCAGGCCATCTCACACCACTTAAAAGACTGTTAGAACTTCAGGCGGCGATCAGAACCATTACAGAGAATGAGGATTAGAAGAAATCCAGCCAAACGACAATAACCTGCTGCTGAACTCTGTCGCATGGGGTGTTAATACATATATAAATCCCCTTAATCTGCTAAACTGTGTGGCTTTTGATCCTTGATATTAAACCTTCAAGAGAAGCAAGATGGCTGAAAGTTTCTTTTCGGTTCACTTTTTTAGCAAAGGTCTCACTGGAGAAGTAAACGCTAAACGTATAAACAAGCATACATGCATAAGACCTTTACATGCTTCTAGTGCTATATAGTTCTGTGCTAAAGTCTTGACCCCCCATTTCTTCCTATTTTGCCAGACTTTCTCATATTTTTAATATAGTCTTGAGGAATAGTTCTCCAGGTTTTCTGAAGGACTCTTCAGGCTCTCAAGTTGTTGGCTCCATTTTCAGTCCAGTCCCTGTACCTGACCAGATTTGGAGGAATGTTTTTTGTTTGTTAAGCCACACAGCATAAAAAAAAACATCTAACCTTAGGCATGAACCAGTGAGAAACAGGTGCAGATGATGGCAGATGATCAGGCCTGATGCTGATGCTGAGTGGATGGAACAAATGAGAGGAGAAATGAGGTTGCTGCTGATGTTGTTCATAAACAACCTACTTTTTAATTGTATCTTAGGCACTTTACAGGCTGGTACAGTAAAACATTTGTTCCTGTTTCTTTAATTTAATCTATACATTTAATGTAAAGTAATGAGGGGAATCTCAAGACTTTTGCGCAGTAGCATTCATAGGCCTACTGCGCATTATGTCTTGTACAGGTAGTTTAAAGACACGTTTAATGAAGGATGATAATTGTTATTATAATTCCTGGATCTCGCCTAATAAAGAGCATACTGAGTGTACACACTTGTGCCCTGCCGTAAGGCAAACAATATAATACGTTTCCCTTGGTATCATTTTACTAAAGTGGTATTAATATTAATGTATAACTGTAGTATTATTAATCAGTTTGTTGATTCCAGCGACACTGATACTTTTTGTCCCTCCTGAGCACTCTAATTAACGATGCTGAAGTAACTATTCCAAAAAACCATGCATTTTATCCTCAGATCTCCATATGTTCACCACAAAGTTCCTGATGGATTTTTTTTATCATTGCAAAGAGAAAAATGAGCAATGATCTGCTTCTATTGGGTGGAATCCACCTCCCACTGAGAAAATCCCATCACCCTATTACATGAGGAATGCTGGCCAACTTCGAATAAGACAGCAGCACCATGACGGCAGGAGAGAACTGGACAGATGGCAGCAGATGGGCGGGAATGAACAAGTAGCCCTCCGGATAGCGGAGCTTGCCAAGAGGCGGCTCGGTTCAGGAGGACAAGCTCTGGCACTGGAGCTCATTGACCTCTCCACCGGCATGAGGTGAATCACCAAGGCTCTGTACTACCAAGGAATCATTACGAATACGCAGACGACAACAAAGGACCGTGAGCGCCGTCTTTCAGGGAAAAGTGCGATAAAAGATGTCCTTCTTTACCATCACAAAGATACTCAGATTAATGAAACCCAGCACTCCAACCCAGACTTAATGAGGAACTCTGTTCTCATGCCAAGGAGAAACAGAGTGGACGCCGGTCTGCTCATTATGCTGCCCAAATGTCCAGCGTGGAATACATTAGTGTCACCTTATCACCCTAATTAGCAGCACGGCCCACTGATGTTTCTGTTCCTAGATGGTAAGCTGTGTTACATGAGTGAGGGTCAGCAGAGAATTCATCCAGCATCAGCGGTTCTTCAGGCAGCACTTCCAGAAGGACGTGAGACGTTCAACTTTTTTCGACATCACTCAAGTTCATACTGTGAACCATAAAGGAAGCTGATACGATAAATGCCAGAATGGCAAACACACTAAATACCGTATGTATCAACACACACACATACACTAACAAGCCGAAGGACAGCTTGAACTCGTTAGGTTTCATGTAGATATATATCTGCTTCACTGTGAGGATGATTTCCCAGGCACTACGAGATGGAGAATATTAACTTACGCCAGTGAAAACTACATCTGTGTCAGCCATCTGGCTCCTCCATGTGTTTACAGTTCCTGCTTATGTTTATTCATGAACAGAAAAGCTACTTACTTTGAAACACGTATCGATCCCTACTTACTCCGGCACGATGGAGAAGAAGAAATTATTATTTAGGGGGATTCAACAACCTGTTGTTTATTATCATGTCGTGTTTCTGGTGCCGAATGTGTTTGTGTGTTAAGTCTGAGTGAGTCTGAGTCATCTTTTTTATAGGTTCCTGTCAGAGAGCAACAGTTGCTATGGAGATGGAAGGCATTCACGGATGAGAGGCATTTCCTATAGTGGGCAGAGAGAACAACACACACAGGTACACACTGGCTGCTCAGTGCACAGCTTGGGGATGGCGAACCATGCACAAGCGTTACATCTCAACATCTCAACATGTTAGTATCTACGGTAGATAGTGCAGAGGTTAGGGTCGCTGCTTTCCCTCTATGATTCAGTGTAGGAGGCGTGGTCTATGCATCTGTCGGCCTTAGTTTTTAAAGGGCGTGGCCTATGTATCTGTCAGCCTCAGTGTAGGAGGTGTGGCCTATAAATCTGCCAATCGTAGTGTAGGAGGTGTGGCCTATGAATCTGTCAGCCTCAATGCAGGAGGTGTGGCCTATGTATCTGTTAATCTTAGTGTAGGAGGTGTGGCCTATGAATCTGTTAATCTTAGTGTAGGAGGTGTGGCCTATGAATCTGTCAATCTTAGTGTAGGAGGTGTGGCCTATGTATCTTTTAATCTTAGTATAGGAGGTGTGGCCTATGAATCTGTCAATCTTAGTGTAGGAGGTGTGGCCTATGTATCTTTCAATCTTAGTGTAGGAGGTGTGGCCTATGAATCTGTCAGCCTCAATGCAGGAGGTGTGGCCTATGTATCTGTCAATCTTAGTGTAGGAGGTGTGGCCTATGAATCTGTCAATCTTAGTTTAGGAGGTGTGGCCTATGAATCTGTCAGCCTCAATGCAGGAGGTGTGGCCTATGTATCTGTCAATCTTAGTGTAGGAGGTGTGGCCTATGAATCTGTCAATCTTAGTTTAGGAGGTGTGGCCTATGTATCTGTCAATCTTAGTGTAGGAGGTGTGGCCTTTGAATCTGTCAATCTTAGTGTAGGAGGTGTGGCCTATGAATCTGTCAATCTTAGTGTAGGAGGTGTGGTCTATGTATCTGTCAATCTTAGTGTAGGAGGTGTGGCCTATGTATCTGCCAATCTTAGTGTAGGAGGTGTGACCTATGAATCTGTCAGCCTCAGTGTAGGAGGTGTGGTCTATGTATTTGTCAATCTTAGTGTAGGAGGTGTGGCCTATGAATCTGTCAGCTTCAGTGTAAGAGGTGTGACTTATGTATCTGTCAATCTTAGTGTAGGAGGTGTGAACTATGCATATGTAAGCCTCAGTGAAGTAGGCGTGGCCTCTATATCTGTCAGCCTCAGTGTAGGAAGTGAGGCATATGTATCTGTCAGCATTAATGTAGGAGGTGTGGCCTATGTATCTGCCAGCTTCCTTGAAGGAGGCGTGGCCTATGCATATGTCAGTCTCAGTGTAGAATGCATGGCCTGTTTATCTGTCAGCCTCAGTGTAGGAGGCGTGGTCTATGTATCAGTTAGCCTCAGTGTAGGAGGCGTGGCCTCTATATCTGTCAGCCTCAGTGTAGGAGGTGTGGCCTATGTATTTTTCAGTCTTACTATGAAAAATGAATGTCTATGTATTACTATGTATCTGCCAGCCCTATTATCTGTCTGATGATTATTAAACACACACTACTTTCTGTTGGAAATGTTTGATTTCTCTGAGATTAACTTTCATTCATGCCAGTTGCTTTTATCATTACTTATCCACGAAGCTGAAGTCAGCTTAATCCAGCTAGCTCTTGCATCACACTCAGTGAGGGAAGGCTAAAGAGGATCGTAATTGGCAGAGAGTATTCATACAGCGCCTCCCTCATTGTCCCTTATCTCGCCACCCATTCAGCACTCAAACCTTAATAAAGGATTTTATGTAACTGGAACTTCTTTTATTAAGAGCTTCAGCCTTTGCTTTCGGTTTACTGACTGTCCTTTTTATCACCTCTTCCACCGAACCCTGCGGGGAACCTCAGTACAGCGAAAAAAGATTCCATATCAGGTGTGAAGAGCTCTTCAGAAAGTCATACAGATCTCTGGTCCCTGTAGCAGTGCTGATTACCATGATCTTCATGCTCTCTTCACTGCTTCAGCTTTCGCTGTGAAAAGCCGAGCACCTGCATGAGTAATAGCTTTCCACAGATCGATGGTTATCCCTACGGCCAGCGCAGAAAGCAGACAGCGGCCGTAAAAACCGCCCCGGTGGAGCCGGGACACGGGGAAGCATCTCTCTGCAGATTTACTGCTCGCTGAAATGCTGTTATTCATTACAGAGTACAGCGGACTCGAGGAGCGTGAGTGATTGAAGTGAGACGGCCATCCTCTATCTTTCTCTCTCTCTTTATCTGAGTCAATTCAATTCCCGTTCAATCCTGTTACGGCCCGGTGACTCAGCAAACGGGGAGAGAAAGAGTACCTGAATCACACACATGCACACAAAGAACCTGTTTAAAGTACTTCTCAGACTTTTTCTCTTCTTATATCTGGTTAATCAGACATGTATGGTCTACGAATCCACTGTGGCCTGCACAAGATAATATCTAAACCAGCTACCTGAGTCTCCTTTTTTTTTTTCCATATCCTGTACCTGTGTGTTCGCAATGATACAGGCTAATTCATTTCCATAGTGCATGTTTTTTCAACCCTTATCGCACAGTAGCGGGCAGAATTAGGATACATACACACACATTATCAGCACAGAACTGTGGTGGACCTCATATTCCTGAGGCTTCATCCAATAATGAATGATGTCATAAGGTAATGTCATAGTACGCATCGTTAACCCACTATTTTTCACATATCACAACATACTACCAAAAGTGTCAACACCTGACCATCACAGCCGCACACGTGTTTCTTACCTAAACTGAAAAAGTTAGAAAAGAATTTGCACAATTGTGTGCTCCAAGATTTGTTCACTGGAACTAAGAGGCCCAAACCTCTTCCAACATGACACAAAGTGAGCTCCATAAAGACATACCTCTTTCCCACCAAAGTGGACCAGGTCCTATTTCATGTCTGATGCTAGTGTCGTGTCAGAGCTGGTTCAAGAGCAAACCTCCTAAGAACTAACGCTGTTTTTTCCATGAGCTAGGGTTACAGTATGTCATTACGTCTCTGCATACAGCATGCAGGTATCTACCTCCCCAGCAATGCTAGCGGCCCAAAAAATGCTAGTTGCATGTACAACAACAATGACAAACGTCAACATGGCTTTGCAAGAAATTTACCATGGCTTCATTACTAGACAGCATTCAAGCTGAGAATTTGATCTTTTTAAAGATGGCTCTGAACTAGCTCAGGAACTGTATGGAGTGGAAGTGTAAGAACTAGAGAATCTTGATCGCAACCCTAATTGAACACCTTTAGGATAAACCCTAACCACTCACCACCTCCTCACCCACAGCTATGTTTCAAGCCTAAACTAAAATATGTGACCTCTTTTATGTATTAGCCCTTGTTGGTCCAATATATGACCTCCATGAATGTTTCTGCTTAGCTGGTGCTCAGGTGATTTGCAGGTTTTTTTGTTTATGTTTTTGTTTTCCATCATGTCAAAATCTACATAAAAGTGCTAAATAATGTAAGCCGTTCTTTACTCCAAACCAATCCCATCTCTGACCTTTCCTCCTGGACTCCTGTTTCACGCTGGCTTTGATGCTTGCTTGTGATTCTTCCTCTGTCGACATCCTCCTGACTCCTGCTTCCTCTTCTTGTCCTGCATGGATTCTTCTCCTAGCTGGCTACGCTCTGTCCTGCATGCTGCTCTCGTTCTAGTCGTCCACTCTTCTCAGCCTCGGAGAACAAACTCTTCTTTTAAAATAAATAAATTAATAAATGAATTCCCTTTAGCTCTTTAGTTCAGGTCTAGTGGCTCGCACCTTGTCACGTAGAGGAAGCCGAGCTCTGACTCAGACGGCATGGCGGAACCTTCCTGTAGGCACTGGGGACAAACAGAAAAACAGAAAAGAACATTATGAATCGGTGCTATCATATAATGGGGGCATCTACGATGATGCTAGTTTGTGTTTTCCTGTAAATCCAAAACCGAACCTTTATTACGATTCCAAATGATTCAATTCATCGATAATTGATTCTGGTATTAAACTGTTAAAAGTCCACATTTTTGCCCACGGCTAAAAAAATAATAATGGAACGTTGTAAAAGATGATGGAAGTTGAAGTGGGAATTGAATGAAATAATATGCTGGTTTATTTGCGACTTGAAAAACTGCATTAACTTTAATAATGTGTTTTAAAAGTATTACATGGGCAAGGCCTAAATCTGCTAAACAACATATTACATGGTATCTTTTATTTGCTAGGTGCTTAAACAGTTGATAGCTCTGAACGTCTACTCTTGGTTGGGTTGCTGTGTTTTGCCCCTTAACATGGGATTTATTTATTTACTTATTTTAAAGAAACACGAAACACGAAAACCTGAGATCTGTCTATGAGGCTGGCCATTTTGGGCGTAGTCAATACAACAACTTTGGAACGTGCTAAAAAAGATGAAAAGAACCCAATAACAACCAGATGTCAACCAAGGAAAACAACAAAAGGTGATGAAAGAATCCATGTGACAGACAGTGACATCACCGGCCACCTCCAGAGGGCAGGGCTGCAGGTACCACAATCCACCATTTAAAAAATGTCAAGAGTAGAAATATACAGGCCACATTACAAGAGGTAAACTACAGGAAGGAAACTTAATGGTTGAACCAGAATGATCATGCACCAAAGTGTTGGAACGCCAAAGTGAAATAAATGATCTGTCAATGATCAAACATACAAGCTCATCATTCAAGCAAAGTGGAGGTGTGTCTCGGTTTGGGCTTGCATGGATGCTTCTGAAAAATTCTCACTAATCGTTATTGATGATGGTAGTAGCATAATGAATTCAAAAGTCTAGAGAAGCATTTTGAGGACTGCATCCAATGTAATTATGAAGAGCTTCATCATACAAGAAGACAATGACCTAAAGACACTCTGCCAACAAAACAAAAGGACTTCATCATGTTTTTCATCAGGGCAAAAATAGTAAAGAAAGCTTTTTAGACTAGGCAGGTCAATCACCAGTACTTAACCCAGCTGAGCAGACTTTCACCTCTTGGAGAGGAGACGTGCCATTATCTAAATCATTTAACACATTGAGATGTAAATATCTGGAAATAAAAGTTGAATCTCACATTCAGCTTTTGATCTCAAACCCAAATGTCTTCATTGTATGGCAAAAAAATAAATAAATGGACGTGTTCCAATACTTTTGAAGGTGAATGTTCATGATGTTATTTGTCTTTTTAAAGGAATCGTTAAGGTGAATGAATTAAACATTAAGCCTTATGTTTGTCTGGGTTTTTTTTAGATATATTCTGTGTTGGTGTGAATGATGGCATGGTGGATTAGGGTTTAGCATTGTTGCCTTGCATCTCCAGTTCCTAGGTTTGATTCCTGCATAGGGTCAGTGTGCATGGAGTTTGCATGTTCTCCCCATGTTTGGTGGGTTTACTCCGGGTTTTCCGGTTTCCTGCCACAGTCCAAAGATGTACAGATTAGGTTAATTGGTTTCCAAATTACCCGCAGTGTGTGTATGTGCATGTAAATCTTGAGCAGAGGTTTTACCATCGTGATACAAGATAGGAATAAATACAACGGTCACCATTGGCCTCCATGGTCCCTTGACTAGACTGTCAAGATTAACTTCTATTTAGCTTATCAGTGTTTTAATTTTGCATGTGTTCAGGATTTACTTCATTGTCCAAGATTCACTCTCTCATTCAACTCAACAGTGTTTGAATGAGTAAATCATTTTGGTCATGTCCATCAATCCATCCTGTCTCATTCAACTCATCAGTATTGAATCACTGAATCGGTTTTTTTTTTTTTTTTTTGGTCATGCCTATGACTCACACCCCTTTTCATTCATTTACATTTAGGCATTTGGCAGACGCTCTTATCCAGAGCGACTTAAATTATTTTTTTTTTATCTCATTACACGTCTGAGCAGTTGAGGGTTAAGGGCCTTGCTCAGGGGCCCAACAGTGGCAACTTGGTGGGGTTTAAACCTGGGATCTTCTGAACCGTAGTCCAATGTCTTAACCACTGAGCTACCCCTGCCCCCCCCCCAATCATCCCATCTGCGTTTGAATCAGTGGATCATTTTGCTCATGTCCATAATTCACTCTTGTCTCATTCAGCTCGCTCATTAATATGTCTCTGAATTTCTTTTATGATTCATGAGTGAATCAGTCATTTAAATGAATCCTTGTAGAGTTTCAGTGTATTCAGTAGTAGTCTTCGTTATTCTGGGTCCGAACAATACACTTTCCAAACATGAAACAGCAGTAATTATTAGCTGTTTCACATGTTGTAATTTCTTCCAACAATGACATTTTACGAGTGAACATTTGGGCGAAACATGCTCAACCAGTGAATATATATTTTTTGTAAATACATTCCTGGAAAGACTCGATAAATAAATTCATGTCCTTCAGAAGATGTCTTAAAGAGGGGGGAGCTGCTGAAGCGTGTAAAGCCGCCTGCGATCACCTAGAAATGGTTTGTGCACGTGTGGGATAGTGCTGTGAAATATTCATGTGTATTAAGACGACTGGATGTCAGACAGCAGCATGGAGTCTCTGTAATGTAATTTTCATCAGCGCCGAGGCAGCGACGGCTTATTGAGTTCCATGAAAGAACGAGTTAATGTGATGTATGACTGGCGCTAACTAGGTCAGCATGGCGTCCCTCATCAGCTCTGGAGTCTCTGATGATTTGGTGCACAGCTAACAAGCAGCTTCCCCTCTAACTCATGTGTGTGTGTGTGTGTGTGTGTGTGTGTGTGTGTGTTCGTTTCAGTGGCATCCTGCTTTGCCTTGAGGAAGATCCTGTTTTTTTTTTTTCTTGCTCAATCACATACGAGCCGTTTGATGTTGTTATTATTAAAGCCAAACTCGAGTCATCCATGATTTCTACAGGGGATGCGTTTGTCTTTCAAATTATGACTGTAAACGGAGTGGGATCACCCCTGACAGCTGCTGCTCTCCATCTTCAGGAGAGCCTGAGTGAGACGTGCATGAGTGGCAGTGGCCTAGTTTGTTTGGCACTCGCGAGAGCCCGATTCACGTTCTTGTCAGGGAAAATCTGTGTTAGCGCCGCGTGCGGTATCGCGCCGCGCTCTGGATCGCTTCATAACATGACAAATCAACGCGGCTTTGATTTGTCTGACACCAAAAAAAAAAAACAAGAGCAGGAAGTCACAAGGCTTTGATTAAAATCTTCAAACATGGCGTGAGATTTGAAAAACACCGAACGACATCAAGAGTCACTATTTTCAGTTTTAGATGTTAGACGCCGTATACAGTCGTAAACAACACTGGGGGACGTCCGTGGAAAAAGCGGAAAGATACATGTGAGTTGCTCCTTACAGTGAAAAGCATCATGTTGGGACGTCAAGCGTCGGGGTGTGATTTGGATCATTTGTGGGAAGACGTTGTACAGTATTATCTAGTTATCCAGCCTCAGCTGTCCATGTTGATGAAATCAAAGTCTAATTTTTGTATTTGTTTTAACACACTGTGTTTAGGATCTTCAACGTCTAGGCTCATGCTGGATAGAAATGGATTCCTATGTGCCTCAGAAATATTTTCCAATGCAACAAGCCATAAATCTCCTACTATTCCACTGGCACTTTCCCTTCAATGTTTTTTTTTTTTAATGCAGGTTTTTTTTATTCTTGATGACCACCGAGTGCTACATGTTATCTCTCAGTGCTCCTGAAATAATGCATTAAAATGCTGAAAGGATAAGGGTCTTTAAATAAAATATGACATGAAAGAATGGCCCAGAGACCCAAATGTGTCTCGCAGAAAATCCTCCAGGGCGTGAAAGAGGAACGGAGGATGTGCGCGCGCTAATTAAAGGCGACGTGAGGTGAAGGATAGGAGAGCCGTGAGTGTGCGCTGAAACACATGAGGAAGAGCTTCATAACTGTATAGTCGGTGAAGACAGGTGGTAAAGTGAATTAGTCTCCCTTCCTCCAGTTATGGCTTCAAAAGCAAACAGCTCAGCGGATTCTCGAAATTATACCTCGATGTTTCAACTTAAGTTGGTAAATTCCAGTGTTTTGGAACGACAGTGATGAGATGCCCCAGCTCATGGAGATGAACGGCACACAGTGAGGCTCCTGATGTCACTTGGTGGATATTTTTCATTCAACTCTGGCCTGTTAATTACATTTCTAAAGATCTACTTGGTGGCCAGTGTTATACAGTAGTTTATATTATACAACAGCGACACATTGGCTTAGTGGTTAGCACTGTTGTCTTCCGCCTCCAGGTCCTGGGTTTGATTCCCACTTAGGGTTTGTTGGCATGTTCACCCCGTGATTGGAGGGTTTCTTCCTGCAGTCCAAATACATGGAGATTAGGCTAATTGGAGTTTCCAAATTGCTCATAGTGTGTGAATGTTGACCAAAGGTCCTACCATGGATCTACAAATGGGAATAAACACAGTGGCCACCATTGGCCTCCGCGGTCATTGGCTGGACTACAGGGGTTCCTAAATGGGTTCCTAAATGGATATTATACAACAGTTAGATTTGACATAATGTGACTGGGTGAGAGGTATTCCATGAGTGGTGATAATGGATCGTAACAGCACTGGGATGTTTCATTACATTCAATTGTTAATGACACTAATTGTGGGTTGCAGCGATGGTGAGAGTAGGTCTGTAGGTCTGAAGTACTGAGGAGAGAGCAACTGCCTGCCAAAACCCACGTTTAAAACCAGACACAGAAGCACTTTCAGCAAGAACTACTTGGTGTGTTAAACAATTGATTGTAAACCCTACATAATAATAATAATTATTATTATTCAATTATCTGTCACGTTTACCTTACAGTACAATAAAATGATTTTTTTTCACATATTCCAGTTAGGAAGCTGGGGTCAGTGCGCAGGGTAAGCCAGGATACAGCACCCCTGACGGGTTAAGGGCCTTGATCAAGGGCTTAACAGTAGAAACTTGCCGGTGCTGGGACTTGACCCTCCGGACCTTCCAATCAATAACCACATGGCAGGGATAGCACCATGGTTAAGGCAGTGGAGTATGCTTTGGAAGGTGCCAGGTTCACACCCCACCCACATTTAGTTGTCCCTGTTGGGCCCTTGGTCAAGGCCCTTAACTCTCAACTGGTCAGATGTACTGTATAATGCAATAAAAATGTAAGTCACTCTGGATAAGTGTGTCTGCCAAATGCTGAAATGTACAGTAAATGTAACCCTGTAACATAATACCGGTAAGACCCCTATCAATTGCACTAACTGCCAGTCACCAGCTCCAAGAGTCATGGTTAGTTAGTTCCACCAGTTGCAGACGGATATGTGTTGGTTCAGCAAAATAACTGGTTGAACAAACAAACAAATCATAACCTGTTGATAATAAATGGTGTTTGTGGAGCTGTTGTATAAAAGCTCTTGTACTGAATATCAGCATGGCTGTGATATCTTGAGTACTCGGCTGCACCCTCGTGCTTTAAACAGGCGATGAATGGAGATATTCATCGAAGAACCCCGCAGTGACAGACACCTTAACACAATGGAGAATGATGACTATATTCACCCTAGGAATAAGGCAGGAGGACACAGCATCTTTCTCGAACTCCTGGCTACCATATAATCCTTCTTGTCCAGGAATTTTAAATGTTATCATGTATTAAAAAGTAACCAACATGTAACTTCAGCGCATAAGGCTTTTTAAATGTGTCGAGTTCAAAGCAGCAGTGGAGGTTATGACAATAATGTGAAGGTAAAAAGTGTTGAAAAAGCTGTAAACCAGAAATAAGAAATGAAATGAAACAGTACTGCAAATAGACAAAAAGGCATGAAAAGTCTTTTTGAAGACCTGTGGCACACGAGTGTGGCATGGTTTTTAAATTGGGTGAAAAAAAAAAGAAAAAATCATCAACAACAACAGGAACGGCACTTAACTCCAGATGAGATGTAGTGCAGCCAGCAATAAGAGAGCAGCTCTCCAGAGGAGAAGATGTTTGCTTGAATACATGTCCATTTACTTGGAACACAACCTTCCTATCGTCTCCTGTCCTCTCCTCTACCCTTACGGCAGAACCGGCTCATCTTCATCTCGTGACTCTCACATACAGGGCAAAACACTTCATGGCAAAAACAAGTGAAAGTGATGTGGGTTTCTGTGCGAGTGTAATCAAGAGCTGGAGGTATTGAAATAAAGAGAGGATTCAGCTAGATGGAAAAAGAGAGAGAAAAAGCTGCAGCTGAAATGAAAGAGCTCTAAGAGAGAGAGAAAGAGAGAGAGTGTCTAATTAAAAATCCTGCTATTCAACAAGCTCCTGATTTCAGGTTAAGTATTATATTACCTTTAGAACAAAGATAGCTATTTATATCAATTAAAAGCTAAAAAAAAAATACTGATTTTAAATAGTTAAAGGTTGAAACAATTAACGCACCAAATGAGAAAATGCTTTTATGAGCCATTTTGTCTTTTAAAGGAAAATTAACCCACCCTGGACGTGTCTGTCCTCTAAAATGTCATGCATGAGCACACCGATAGGTCTTTGCTCGCACAATCGGGGTTAAAGCACGTCCAGAGTTTGCGCGACCATTCATTCATTTCAAGCAATGCATACAATGTTAGCAAAAAATATGCTCGGGTTTTGCTGTATTTATTGAAGTCCAAAGAAAAAGGAAGCAAGCCAGATGCCGCACTTTAGCGTTTTTGGTAGCTGTTGCTAGCAATGTTGTGACCGCTGCTTGTGCTGACTGATCAGATCCGCACTCTACATACTGTATGCTCAGAAAGAAAATGTTGGGACCGTGTCACAGATATGTATCTGATCTAGGATCACAAACTGAATTTGCTTGGATTGGATCTGAAAAACATCAGATTTATGCATTCAGACAGCCCTAAAGAATTTTTTTATATGTGTCACATTAGGGGTTAAAAATACCTCGATTTCTCGTTTACCTCCTACCTATAACCTATTGTTGCATCTCAAATGTCATATTTATGGACTATTATTGATAGGGATGGAAATCACCAGGGGCCACCCGATATGATATTATCATGATACCTAGTAGCCCATTTGATCTGTATTGTGATTCTATAAGTATCATGATTTTATCAATATACTGATTTTCTTATCTATTTATTTATTTATTTATTTATTTATATTTTGTTACAATTCTTAAATAACTTAATACTCTAAATAATAGCCTAATGTTGTGCTGCCTGCCAGTGTGTGAGTAGTTTGGAGTGCTCCACCTGTAGGATTATGGAGGAACTGCAGCATATTACCAACTCAAATGCAAAGATTAAGGCCATGTCCACACGTAGCGGGGTTTTTTAAAAACAATTCCATCCACACAACCTACGTTTGAAAAGAAATATCCGTTTTCAATGACCAAAGCTGTGTTTGCGTGTGGACCAAAGGTGATTATGGCAGATTTTATTATTTTTTTTAAGTCTGGACATGGCCTAAGATTCAAACTCCTGGTATGCACCTTGCGCCCTTTGTTTCAGGTTTTGCGTTGGGACTTTGGCTGGGATGTTATTTTCCCAGAATGCATGTTCAGATTGTTGCAGCTGCAGCTTGTTGAGGCATGAGTGTATAAATAGTCCTTGGACCAGACAGCGAGGTGTCTCACATCTGCTGTTGTCTTATGATCATTTGAAGTCAGCGCATCACTGTTCTGGTTTCAGTTCTGTTATCTTTGTCATCATTTGATCTTTATATCCTGTAATTAAACGTCTTTACATCTGGAAATATGCCTTGCCCAGAACCCTCCACACATGACAAGATCTCGGATGCCACCTTTAAACCTGCTGAAAGTTCAGTTTTGTATTCCAGCTTACTGGATTTTAAGACCAGAAACTGTTTATTATTATTATTTGGGATATAGCTCAGGACAACAGTCAAGACAAAGGTGTGGAAGTTTTAAGTCATTAAAGAATATTTTACAGTTGGCCTGGAAACCTAAACCTGAAAGGATGTTCTGGTTTTAGCGGATCTTATGGGTGTACATAATTATGTGCCTAGCATAAACCAGGCTGCTCTGCTTGGTGTCAGTGTATTATTATGTCGTCAGTCTAATATATTCCAAATCTGTAGTGCTCGGACCCAAAACCCTCTGCAGCATGTAATGCGCAGTAATTAAAAAAGGACGCAAACCAAATGGAACCAGGCTGGGCTTAAATACTTCGGGCTAAAATGCCTTTCATCTATTCGAGGCAGCCTGGTGACTGTGTAATGCGTTTCCTTTCAGTCCTAACCAGACCAAATAAACTCTTTTACATGCAGATATCCGAAGCAATTTCAGAAATGAATGACCATTTGACATCGAGTGCCACATGATAACATCTGCCACTTTTTACACCGAATTAAATCACGTTTAAAATCATTGTCTGAGCGTTATCAGGATTTCCACGACATGTTTTTTTTTTTTCTCTCTTCCAGGTCACACCAGACTGATTGCATGATGGGCAGGGTGCTGCTGGTATCTCAGCGTGCTCCTCCATCACGGCTGATCGTGTTGCCGAGTCCCTGTGGAGAGGAAATCCATCTCTCCGCTCATAACATAACATAACAGATCTGTCTTTATTACAAGGTTGCACTTGTTATTCAGGAATACTCTATCTAAAACGAAGACTACAAATCCATTAGTCTGAGTAAATGAAATCCTGTCATCCTGTCTGGAAGGAAGACTTTCTGTTTAGATACCATATGTATCTAATTTCGTTTAAACGGTAAGGGATGTTAACACAGTCTAACAAAGGGCTAAATCATTGAATATGTTTTGAATATTTTCAATAAGGCATGTCAAATATTTCAGAATCTAAGGGAAAGGCAACCTAAGATTTAGTGAATATTTTAGAAATTAACCGAATGTAAGATTATATTACAATATAATATAACTGGAAGCATAATGTATAATTTAAAAACACCAACATTAATATTCTATAACCTAACTGGAAACGTTAACTGGAAACATGTTAACTACTACCGATGGGGGAAAATCAATGTAATAAATTCATGTATTGCCACATTAATTTCAAAACCTATTATTAAATAATTTATTACATTTATAACAGGAATGTTCCAGTCGATCAGCCAGTGACCAGAAAGGCCCGTTTTTCAGCTCGATCAGCCATGACTGCTCACTTTGGACTTCACTTTGGATTTCATATAAAGCAACAGAAACTATTTCTCATGGCATCACATTATCAAAAGTCATGTGCATTGCAAGAGCCTCTGATCGGCTTTTTTCCCCTTCAATCTCTACCCGCGAATCTGTCTCCAACCCGCTCATTACACCAGTCTCAAAACACCATGTGCACTAATTAGTCTTGAAGCATGGTTAGAAGTGGTGTGCGCTCACAAAAAGCTGTCACAACTGATCAACCCGCGCTCCAGACTTTAGAGGTGTTGAGGCAGTAAAAAACGTTGCTGTTTCTTAATAATCCTACAGGAGGTGCACTCTAAACTATTCGCACACTGGTATCCCGTGTGGTAGGAGTGAATTATTCGCTCCGTTTGTTCAGAAATAATAATTATGATACGAGCTGGTAAATTTAAAGTGAAATGTTAAACTCTTGTATTTGAAGTTAGTTGGTATTGTTTAAACGCTGTGCTTGGTTGTTAAGTGAGAAAACTAATGTTATACGGAACGAGCGATGTTCAATCACTCATGTTCAATTCGGTTGTGAAGCTGTTGAATAAAAAAGGTATAAAAGGTATTTTTTACGTTTAAGGTTCAAGGTTTTAAAATTGTAGCAAAATTGGAAAACAAGATATTACAGCACGGAGGTATCGTAATGATATCGTATCAGGCGGTGACATTGTGGTGGTCATTCTCATCTCTATTAACTACTAGCTTTTCTGGAGATACCCTGGATATTCTAGTGCACCAATGGGGCTGAATGTTGCTGAATGTTCTAGAACAGGGGTCTCCAAATCCAGTCCTGGAGGGCCAGTGTCCAACACAGTTTGGTGATTCTTCTTCTCAAACACAGCTGATTTAACTAATCTGTTAATTACTAGGTTCAGTGGGTGTGTTTAGGTGTTGGTGAATTGAACTGAAACTGTGCTGGTTGCTGGCCCTCCGGGACTGGATTTGGAGACCCCTGTTCTAGAATAAAGCGAGGTTGAATCTATGTTCAAAAAAAAAAAAAAAAAAACTCGAAGCATGTTGGATACAGTATGTTAGAAGAACCTAAGACCTTCTAAGATATTTTAGAACCTTCTAGAACTGGAGGCATATTGAATACTCCACTGAAGGTGTAGTAAACATTGTGGGACATACAGTATGGAGTCATGCTAAATGATTTAGAACCTAACTAAAGGTGTACTGAATGTTCTAGAACCTAACTTGCACAGCGGGTACAGCATGTTAAAAATTAATCAAAGTATGTTGAAAACTCTAGAACATTACTAGAAGTGTATTGAATATTCTAGAAACTGGAAGCACTTTGTATAAAATATATTAGACATAACCGGAAGAAATGGGAACTAGAACTTCAACTTGAATGAAAGCATGTCGATCATTTTAAAGCCTAACTGAAACTGGAAGCAAGTCGAATAAACTAAAACTTTTAAGAAGTATGTTAGAACCTGAAATGCTCGGAATATTTTCGAACATAATGAATGTAGGTTTAATAAGCATGTTTAATACTCTAGAACATAACAAAGTATGATGCATTTATTAGAACCGGAAGAATGTAGAACTACAGCTGCAGTTAATGAAAGCATGTTGAATAGTCTGAGACATAGAACATAGACAAAAGTGTGATGAATATTGTATATTATGACTATACTGTACATTATATTATTATAATGTTCAGTGTGTTGAAGAGTGTAAAATAGTTTAGCTTTTAGCTGTTTGCATAATCAGTGTTCATTACAGTGATTTATTAACACCCTACATTATAGTTATAATAATTTTTTTTATTTATTTAAGGCCACCAGCACCGATCAGTGCATAGGGCAATGAGTGTTTCTGACTGTTTCCGTAGCGAATGTTTTTTTACGGGGCGGGTTGCTAGCCCTACGCCCCACCCCTCTCCTTTCTCATCCGGCACCTGGGAACCGGCAACGGTGGAGCACACGCACACACCATGGGCAATTTGGGAACGTCAATTAACCTAACCTACCTGTACATGTATTTGGACTGTGGGAGGAAACCGGAGTACCCAGAGAAAACCCACCAAGCACAGGGAAAACATGCAAACTCCATGCACACAGAGACAGGAATCGAGCCTGGCCGGGAATCAAACCCAGACCCTGGAGGTACAAGTTATAATAATAGCTCTAATAATAAAATCTTAGTCTGACATGATCCGCCCAATCAGAAAGAGAAGGGGCGTATACCTTGATAATCCATTCAACAGGTAAATATGAACCATTGATCAGATCATTTCTTTCTTGTTGGAATGAATATATTATTTCTGGGCGTGTGTGTAAGCTCTGTGGGAACTACTCTATGGGAACAACTCTCTCCCATTAGTCTTTCCTTTAGACGTTTATCCATTGGGTCACTAGTTGAGTAAGGAGCACTGATTGGCTGACATTTCATATGTAGTAAAGCATCTAATCAATCATAGATTAAACTGGATTCTTAGGACACAGAAGGTGGGATTAAGCAGAAAAGATGGGAAGTCTCGCGTAACTTCAAAGCTGGAGGAAAAAAAATCTTCTTCTGTTTTATTTCGAGCAGATCAAATGCTTTGAGCAAGTTGATGTCAGAGTCAATGCCTGGAGCATGTAAACACACATCAGATCAGCATCCATGTAAATGCTTATGTTGACTGGCTGAATGATCCGGACTGTTTTAATCGGATAATGATCCAGGAATCAGCTCATAACCTAGTCTTAAATGTAATCAAAGTAATGAAACAAAATTTGCAAATCGTACTTACAAAATCTGCAGCCATTCTCACGTTACCTTTTATTATAAAGACTGCAGACTTTTTCTTGTAATTCAGTTCCTGGACTCCTTTAACGAACGTCTGAATAAATGAATGGTTAAACCGTTCTGTTTCAGCGCTGCTTAGAAGCGTGATGGCTTTGTGATGTATGGACCATTTGTCATCTGGGGCGTAGCCTTGAAAAGGGGGCGTGACCTAGTGCAGATTTGCATTACTGAGTAGTTTCTTTCAGGGCGCAATGAATAAATGCAGCATTTAACCTTTATTTAAACTTGGTTAGTCCCTCCAGGCTTAACCGCGCTCATCACTACTGAGCAGGCAGACCTCTGTGTAACCTTTATCTACAGGATAAAGATCTCAAATGGAGTGTTGCTTCACTGTTACTCCATCTTAAATAGAATCATACTGTGCTTTTTAGTCGCTTATGATTGTTTTTGTTTGGTTTTATTGATTGCTTTAAGTCCCATGTGATATGGGTAAGGATCGATGGAGTCCTAATGTGATTGTTTTTAAACCAATTAATGTGCAAATTTTGAATACGCAAATGAGTTTATTTAATTCATAATTATTCATTTAAAATAATTATTATTTTCGAATGAGAATTATCATTTGAGGGCTGGTAGAGTTTAACGTAATGCCTGTAAATCTGACATGATGAGATTTCTTCAAACGTAATAATGCTAACCATAAACAATGTAAACAATTTGGGGCAAATAATAGAGGAAAAGCTAAGCTTGTGGTTTCTACAGTCTGTAGTACTGATTAGCACTAGAATGGGTTACATAGAATTACGTACTCTAGTCAGAAACAGTCACACGTCACGTGACTCTTGTTCCTGAGGCGCTTTTGTCTTCCGCCTCCTCACGAACACAATGGCACAAGCTCTGAAGCTTGTCTGAAGCTAAATCCTAGATATTACCTTGAAAAGTTTATTGAATGTGGATGGGTTGTTTTATGACGTACAGAGGAATATAATAGAGGTTATGAAAGATATTGAGTCAGCCGATTTTCAGCCCAGACTCTTTAATCGAATATGCACATAACGCAGGCGATAAAATAGAAGATTTTAAAAGAAATTAGATCACTTTGCAGCAAGTAACTTTTTTCAGTTGAGCTGTGTTCAGCTTTTCTCACTTGTGTGTTTCTTCGGTTTGATGGAAGATAAGTGGAGGTTACTGTCACAAAGCAGAAATTCCATGATTAATCATAAAAATAAAAAATGTGAACATAAAAATGTTGCAATGGTAAAGCTTCCTGTATAGACATGTTTACAGAAGGAGTCTCCAGTGCCAGCACATTATCATTGTCAACGGAAGAGTAGAGTTTCTCAGTAACGTGACAAACTGCAGGTCTTTGTCTCTTGGTAACTTTAAAACTCTGCTGCTATAATATACACTGAACAGCTATAACACTATGACCACTGACAGGTAAACTAAACAACATTTATAAGCAACTATACGCCAATAACTGATGACAGGATCATGGGCACTAAGGCTCACTCATGTCGATGAGAACCAAAGGCCTGATCTGATCCCACAGAAAAGCCAATGCAAAACAATTCTCCAAAAATGTCAATGCTGGCCCTGATAGAAAGACACCAGAACATCCTCTAAACTCCTTAGATCCCAATCAGATCAATCCCAAACCATGGGATGTGTTGGTCAAATAAGATAAATCCATGGAGGCCCCACCCCACGACCTACAGCACCCAAAGGTTTCTATGCTAACATCCTGGTGCCAGATATCACAGGACACCCCCAGATGTTTTTGCGACTCTATCCCCCAAGGAACCAGAGCTGCACAGGTGGCACAAGCGGAATGCAAATCCTAGGTGGTTTTAATCTTATGGCTTCTCAGTGTAAGTGATTACAAGAACTAATTCGTTTTAAATGAAACTTTAAATGGATAAAAACATATCAGATGCCGTTCATTGAATCGTTAGCCAAACGCTGTTGTACGAGCAATAAAACAAATCATTAAAAAAATCTGAGTGTTCTTTCCATTGCTCAAAATGACATTCATTTCAGTCAGTCTTCACTTCTGACCATGTCACAAACAAAGCCAGCAGCTGCCAAAGTCAAACTCTCTCATTTCTCTCTCACCAGAAGTGTAACTGCCCGAGAGGCAGTCATATGGTGTCGTGTCAGTCTCTCGGCCAAGCCCTGTCTTTAATGATTCATTAGTCCGGCGTATCCAGACTTTGTTATGACGTGGTCGGAGATCTAACTGGAGCAGCGAGTTGATATTCCTACATTAGAATAGCTCACCGGGAAAACTCTCTTATCTGATGGTTTCTCTATTCCACACGAGCCTTAATCTGGTGCCAGACGTTGTGAGCCAAGATCTCTGAATGCTGTGCCATTTCTCAGAAGCCTCAGGGAAAAGAGAGAATTAATGCACAAAGCGCTTTTTCTCTTGCTCTCCTTTGCTGTATGTTTGGGAAAGCGAATTTCCGCTCACTCTGAGTTTATCGCTACGACAAATCTAATAGTTGATGCAAAAATCTAACGCAATTCATACACAGAGATTGCAAGAAGGAATTGAAATAAATGTACTTGGACTGTTCCAAGGATGGTGCTACTTCTTAACAGTTCGGGATGGATGGGAGGGGGAGGGGGGGGCATCAGACGCAGTTTCATTCTATTCCAGCTTGAGATCTCTTTGTCTTCACGCCATGCATCATTCATCTATCTTCAAGACATAAAGATTTGAGGAAGTGCAGTTGTTTTTATGCTGGTTGTAGTATTTTAAAGTCTAATTTCATGATAATTGCCTATGGGAAACTAAATGCAAGTATCAACCCTACTCCATGAAGATGAGAGAGTAGGAACAAAATCCGGTTCTAATTGCCCAATCCTGTTTGTGTTTTCTTGTATAGCACGAATTGCTAAGGAAATTATATATAAAGCCATATTCAGAAGCAACAGACGATCCATATTTCCTATTTCTTAATGTTATGAATAAGACTGGAGTTGAAAGTTGGAGTTGAGCTGAAAGAGATACTTACAGTTCAGTACAACAATTATAGCTATACTGTTATTTCAATACCCCAGGCCTCCTCACTCGACACCATCTCCTAACCTGAGTACTTCAGAAACCCTGTCATGCTGTCATGCTCCGAAATCTAGTGGAAGCCTTCCCAAAAGAGTGGGGCTCATTATAACAGGAAAGAAAAGGAATATATCTAAAATGTAATGTTTAACCAACACAAATCGTTGTGATTGTCAGTGGTGCACAAACTTTCATCCATGATCTTGTTCGAATGGAGGTCACCAATTGTTCAAGGGCAAAATATGGCAGTTTTTTTAATTAAATAGAGAAACTAATTATCATCTTAAATGCTCTGAAAGCGACGTGAGCAGAGATTCAGCCCCCTCCTACCTCCTACCCTGCTTTCAAATCGCTCTCCGAAGCCCTTATTTGTCAGTTCCGCTCTTACTCAATCACCAGCTCTCTCTACAATAGCTTGAGTACGTCAATAACCCGATAGACCGTGGGGTTGGCGCTGATTAAGTGTGTCATGACTTTGTAACAGGAGTTGGATCAGTCACAAGCAAGGACGAGCAATGTGTTAATATTAAAACGCTCCTCGTCAAGCTGTTTTAGAAAGACAGGGGTGGTGTGATGAAGCAGAGTTACTGTCACCTCCATGATGTTGATTATTTACCCACAACAGCATGTCTCTCGTCATTTTAATCTATTTCCTTTTTTTTTCATTATTGAAGACAATGTGTTTTTTTTTTAAATCCATTTCTTTTGGAGCATACATGACTTCCCTGTGAATGAGATGTCACTGTAGAAACCATATAAAGATTATTTAAACTGTTACAGAAAACCAATCAATACATTCCGGCCAAGGACTCAATAGTGCTGTGGTTAAAACATGCACTTTTCATCCAAGAGGACAATCCTAGCATGCAGATGACCGTTCGAGGACTGCTCAAGGACCCAACTGTGGCTCTCTGGCTGTCCTGGGATTTCAATTCACAACCTTTTGATGGCTAGCTATAAAACGTTTAACCGCTGAGCCACCACCATGCTCGCTATGTTTAAACAGTGGATATGGAGTGACCTTTAAAGTTACATCGACTTGTAAAATGTCACCCGACCTGCACGAGCTTAGCATTAATGGGATACTCTGAGTGATTTCCTTTTTTTTTCCTTGGAACAAATGAATCAAATTCTTACCAATTCCTGAGCAATCATTTGCACAGCATATTATTTATTGCAAATATGTCCTATAAAGGAATTGTACTGTCTTGTATTTTAATATGAAAGGAATCTAATTTTGATCCAAAGTTTTTGTGTCCTTGTCCAAGAATCTGATCAATCTCTGCTGGACATTGAGGTGCAAAAGTTTAGAGCATGCTTAGTGCTGGTCCAAAGCCCAGATAAAATGAGGAGAGCTGTGTCAGGAAGGGCATCTGGTGTAAAAAAAAAAAAAAAAAAACTTTTTTGCCAAATCAAATATGCAGCTCGAATGATCTGTATAATGGACCCTTAATGGAAGCATTCGCATTCGAAGCACAGCATCCAATTATTACATGACTAAACTGACTTCTAAATTTATGATCTATATCCTTATCATCACATGTGAGTTTAGAGAGGTAACCAGTTCAACTCTAAAAGACCTGTGAATCAGGGCACTTTCATGCAAGGCACAATCGATTTGTACGATTCCCAGGAACGGTTGCTACTCCCTTACAACGTCCCCCCTGGTAAACGTTCACATTATAATTTTACTCAAGTACACTTGCATATTTTTATTCTTCAATACAGCAGGTGGAAGTATTTACCTAGTTGGTTTGATAAGAAGACAAAAAGGAATTTAATCTTTGCGCTTTGCTATAGAATTTCAGAAAGAACGTAAAGAGACACACTATTTTATCAGCTATGGTTGTTTAGGTCAGAGGATGAGATCAGCGCGCACTATAAGTGCACAGACATTTCGGAAGAGACCGATGGCACAGATGACCTCGCATCCACTTTTGTGTTCGGGTTTAACAGGCTTCCGTGTCAGGATCGATCTGTGCCCGAGTACACCATTACACGCTCAAGACCACCAGAACTATTTTTTGAAAACGATCCACAGCCCTAATGTGAAAATGCCCTAAAGCTGATGGATTTGACCGACACATTCAGGCTAAGAGTGAGTGCACAGTGGGGGTTCTTTGGTACTTTCACTCCAACCTTGGCAAAATCTGCATTGTGCATTCTCACGATTAATCCATTGTAGTTCCAGTGAAGGGAAATTGTAGGATTGTGCGCATTCTAGACAACAGTGTGCTTTAAGCACAACCATATGCAGTAGAACCTCGGCAAACCAATTTAATTGTTTCTGGAAGCAAGTTCCTAAGGCGAAATTCCATATTGTGATTGTCCCACAAGAAATAATGTAAATGCAAATAATCTGTTCCAGTCATCCAAAAATATTTCGAATATTACAAAAAAGCATGCGAAAAATCACATAGCTTTTAAATTCATGCCAAAGGCAATGTTGGTATCGTGTGTTAAGTCTTTCTGGACAGCTTTTGACAACTGAATAAATGTATAAAATTTGTTAACTCACTTCGCTCGGCTTTCTACTGAAGCAAACAAGTTTTAAACGGTTCCAAGACATGCGAACGACTTAGTCTGCATTCAGTTCGGCTCAGTTTGTTCGCCTGTATGCCAAAAATGCTTTGTATGATGAAAGTTCATAAGAGTATCTGTATGCCGAGGTTTCACTGTTTGCATGCAGTGGTCAAATTATTGGAAATAAAGTGTAGATCTAACACCACATCCTGGCTGTAGGGGTGGTTCAATCCTAAACCTATGTTTCTGACTGTGTTGAGTTTCTGCACATGTTCCTCCAGTGGGTTTCCTCCAGGTTAACTGCTTTGCTCCAGTCACCCAGTAGGTGGTGGATTCAATAGTCTAAATTCCTACAAGACGTGAATGAATGTGTGACTGGTGTCCTGTTCAGGGGGTATACCTGCCTCACCTCCAGCGCTAGCTTCAGATCGCCATGATGAAACTCGTTTCATGTATATAGAAATATATTTTCCAGGCAGATTTGATTTAATCAATCCATGTCAACGAATACACACACACACACACATGACCAGCCCGTAAAACATCTACAGGTCTTCTCCCATCAGAACCTGGTCTCCATCTCAAAATATACCATCTGGTGTCTGGTCAAAGCTGCTGTACAGCGTCCAAATCAATCTGTCTGATGTCTCTGAATGTATGACTGGTGTACAGTAATTCCTACTTGGAAATACAACCTGACACAGACAGCATCTTTCAGCATGTCCTTGATGGAAGAGAAGATAAGAAGCGTTATACAACCCACTTAGCTCTGTTCATTCAAAGCGTACACCTGTTACAAAACTTTAATAGCGGGGATAACATAGTGGTTATACATAATGTTTGATATTCTGAGGTAAAAACATTAGCACCATACTCACCTCAGCATCAGGGAGCCAAGAAAAGGAAAAAAAACTCTTTTCTCTCTGTTTATTAATTCATCCTGTAGGAAAGCTAATTCCATAATCCGTCCATATCTCCAGAAGAAAGCAGGGACAGTCTTTCTATCTCCTGATTATTTCCCAGAGAGGAGCTGTGCAGGTCCTCACCGCCCTGAGTCACTGACTGACTGACTGACTGACAGCCACGAGACTGAAGGAAGGTTTGAAAAACCGGCACGCGCGGCTCTCAGCGTCTCCTGGCAACGCTGCGGAGGTTTGACGCGATAACGAGGGGAGCGCTGTGGAAGGCCAAAAGCCTCAGAAACACTCCAAAATCCGTCTCGACTCGTAAACCCCATAAAACTCAGAGGATTATAGACATTATTTGTTCTGCTGTTGTTTGTTTGTTTGTTTGTTTGTTTGTTTTTAAACACATATATAGGGATCAGGATTGTACAGTGTAGAGTGATGTATACTTTTTTTTTCAACGAAAAATAGCTAATTTGATAAACTGTTTTTTTTGTTTTTTTTTTACCAAACATGTCTGAGCAAAAATTTTGGAAAAGATACACATGATCACATGTTTTATTGTTGTTTGAGTAATAATAATAATAATAATAATAATAATAATAATAATGTATACACACACACACACACACACACACACATATATATATATATATATATATATATATATATATATATATACTTATGTATATAGCTATGTAATATGATGAAGAGGAATTCTTAAGATTAAAATGTTAATGCATTTTCTCATAGGAAATAATGTAAATGCAGATAATCTGTTCCAGCCACCCAAAAATATTACCAATATCACCAATTTCCAACACTTTAATTCGTGTTATAAAAATAAAAACATATTTAAAAAAGGGCATATAGGACATAAATGCATATAAAAGCATTTAGCTATGGAAAAATACATGTAAATGAATTAAAATGTGAAATGAATAGACACTAAACCAGAGGTGTGGACTCGAGTCATGTGACTTGGACTCGAGTCAGACTCGAGTCATGAATTTGATGACTTTAGACTCGACTTGACAAAATATAAAAAGACTTGCAACTCGACTTGGACTTTAACATAAATAACTCGTGACTTTCACTTGGACTTGCGCCTATTGACTTGTAAAGACTTGCTACTTCCCATAAAAAGCCCAAATATAAAAAGTATGTTAACACGGTCCGCTCTATCTCTGTGTATGTGTCTGTGCGCGTGTGTGTGACAGAGCGCATGCGCGCATTCGGCATGACATCCAATCAAAGTACCGTAGATTCTTTTGATTCGACAGCGTCCAACGTGACAACAACGTGAACGCGCCAGTTCGCGAAATGATACCGAAGGTAGCTTCGTTTGGCTATAAAAAGTTACGAGGTGGTCAACAAAAAACAAATTGCAGTATCGAATATTACAGACGGAGATGCCACAACTTGTCAAGACTACCTTATCAGCTAAGTAATTTACTAGCTGCATGTTTATATCAATGAGACTGTACATTTCCTCAACGTCACCTTTCAACACTATAATCTGCAAACCCCTGCTCGTTCATACTGATCGGGATTTTAAAAGCCGGATTGTTTGTATGAGGTAGCCTACGTAAGTGTATCACACAGAGCAAAGTTCTTTAATGTTATGTGAAGAAAACAACGTTATTGTTTGTATGAAGTAGCCTACTTCATTGAGAATATGTGCTACCATTTTACATTGCTACTAGCATTTACTAACATTTGTATTTTTATGTATCTGAGCAATGTTCTTTTATAAAAAAAAGGTTTGTTTAATAAATACAGATCTTACAACCATACATAATCTGTATACATTTTATTTTTCTGCTAAAAAGACTTGAAAAGACTCGAAAGTCAAACCGTAGGACTTTGGACTTGACTTGAGACTTGTTGGCCGTTGACTTGGGACTTGACTCAGGACTTGCCTGTCTTGACTCGGGACTTGAGGGCAATGAATTGAGACTTACTTGCCAAACAATGACTTTGTCCCACCTCTGCACTAAATCTTAATTTATGATTCCTCTTGCCATCGGCTGCTTTAAAAATCAAACCGAAAGTGGCTCCATTTTCTTCTTGCTACAGTCCTTGCTAACATTTTTGTGCCCCATGCTGCTGTGTCTTCACTAAATCTTGCGAAAACTGCCAAACATAAATTAACAAATAAACATAAAAAACTGTAAAATCGCATCGCTTTTTGAAGTTTTGAATGGCACCTGGACGTATCCTGGACGTATCGATTTGACTGTCACCAAGGAAAACTTCTTACAAAATTTCAGTTCTTAAGGCAAAAATTCATAAGGCACTAGTGAACTTATAAAAACAGTTATTGTGATTCTTTTTTTACCTGAAAGAATCACAAAAAAAGTTTCTACAGTATGAGTGCAATAGTGTAGCAGAAAATTATAGAAAAATAAAGGGAGTTTTTACTCCTATAACTGTGTTCTGTTATTCTTCACAATCAAAAAGTTCTGGTTTGACTTAAACACCCATCATACAATCATGAACATAGCCGATAATTTGTTTTCAGAATTTGCCATCATCATCATCCTCATCATGGTTTTACTTCTGAGTCAAATTTCTGTCTTACACTCTTAGAATTATTTTAAGAATAATTATTTGCAAAGATTTTTTCCCCAGGCACAGTTACAAAATTACAACACAATTAAAATCCCATAAATCTAATTCAGTAGTTTGTATTCCTAGGATATGACTTAGCTGTAAAAAAAATAAAAAATAAAAATAAAAAATGTTATGAAAAAATTATATTGCTATTGTTAATGCATTATTTATACAATAAAAATGATTTGTTATTGTTTCAGAAAGATTGTTTTTACACTCAAAGATAATAACAGCTACAGTATAACACATGTCTATTTGACATACATGTCCACTTTACACTATGTTTATGTGTTGTGTTTAGGTGTGATTAATACATACTGTATTTGACACCTTCTCTGCACATCACATTAATGTTTAGTGATCTTTTTTTACCTGGCACTTTAAAGCGTGATTAATGACTATATAACACATCATGTTAACGCCTTTGATATTTTATTTATATGCTATTTTGAGTATGTCTATTTTTGGCATTGCACTGAGGCATGATTAGTGCTAATTGGACACATTTTCTACCCTACATTTTCTATAAAATGATTGTGAAGTGTTCCATTTTTAAATCTTCCCTACTTATTGCCCTACGGTATATTGAAACATGCTTCAAAATAAAGCAGTTTCCCCTTTTGCTGCATTAAAAATGTATTACATGGTTGTTGTTGTTGTTATAATAATAATAATAATAATAATAATATAATATATATATATATATATATATATATATATATATATATATATATATTTTTTTTTTTTTTTTGGTAGAAGTAGTAGTAGTGGTAGTATTATAAACAGATAGATTTATTTTAATCTTGGACTGAGGTATGTGGATAGACTCCAGTATACTTTTAGCAGTCTGTTCTAATAGTAAGTTCTTCTCTTTTCACCTTATGTAATGAAAGGAGTGATTAAAATTTTGCCAGATTGTGGTAGTTTATGTTGCTACTATTGCCATATTGACTTTTTTATTATTATTATTATTATTATTATTTACAAATAACATCAGTACAAAAAAAATAAAATAAAAAGACTATAATAAAGTATTCTGTATGGTCTGCAGAATCTTCTGGAGGAGGTCTATATTGGCTGGAGATTGAGAGTTGACACACTGGGTGATTGTACCAATCCTTAAAAAAAAAAATGGGCTTGTGATCCTTTTCGCCTTCCACAGAAATGGGCGGTGAAATGAGCTGAGGAGGCGTGGCTCTGTAGGAGAAATGAAAATACATGAAGAGTGATGCAGTAGAGAGGATTCAGCAATACACAGGAGGCTTATCCTACATCCTGAAATGAAAAGAGGAAATGTAATAACTGTCCTGTGAAACACACGCCTCATAATCATGTGTGAGCGATGAGTTCTTTGACTCAGACTCGTGCTGTCTGGTGGGCAATCAATACAGCTGTAAGTTTACCGGCTGTTGATTCAGCACATGTGTAGGTCATAAACATCTTCATGAAATAGCCTTACTGGGGGTAAAAAAAAATGAGTCAGTCTTTCGATGGCTGAGATTAGCCGGGTGATTTCAAAGCTGGAGTGCCATCAAGATAATACAAATATGTATTGATGCATGGTAAAGGAAAGCCAATACTAAATTAGAGCATTAATAGAAATATACAAAATAGCAGAGCGTGTCCTGATTTGTAGCTGCTGTTTGATGTTTAGCTGATTTAATCTGATTATGAAATCTTTTGGGGGTTTTGCAGGGGATTATCTCACTCCAGTCTTGTCCTGTCCTCCAAAGATTATGATATTCCAGTTAACCCAATTTCTTCTTCTTTTTCGTTCCTTTTGTTTCTTTCTTTTTCATCGTCTTCCTCCTTGTAAAGGTTCAATCATGCTGCAGTATCATTTTAATAATCATTTTATGAAATATATCATTGAAACGAAGCTCAATCTTATTTACACAGACATACGATTTTGTTTCCTGGTTCCAGGCGTTTGTCTCTTTTATCCTACCTCGTTACCCTCATTGGATCATTTGATCTGTAAGATCTATAGCACAGGTTTTATGGTTGATATTCTTACTGTCACAACCCTCCCGTTTTCATACCCAGGCTTGGGACCGGCACTGCATTGACTGTAGGGTTAAGGGTCTTGCCCAAGTGGTGACCTGGTGGTTGTGGTGGTGCTCAACCCTTTGATCTTCTGATCCACAACCTCAACCACCAAAGCCACCAATCAAATATCAATATGATATTGTATTTCACAAAAAAAAGACAGAAAATACCAATAAAAAGCATACCACAGCATATATAATACTGCATTCTGATTGCTCAGGAAGCATTGATTAATTTCCTGTAACTTTCATCCATCTGCAAATTACAGATAAATAACAATGTGCTCTTTCTAACATGTTGTGTTTTTGGTAACAAGTCAATCAGGGAATTGTGATGGATAGCCCATAAATTTACTCATTGTTTATACAGTTTTATCCTGTATTCAGGGTCGCAGGGGGCCTGGAGCCTATCCCAGGAGACTTAGGGCACACAGCGGGGTACAACCTGGAAGAGGTGCCAATCCATCGCAGGGCACACACAATTTGGGAATGCCAGTTAGCCTAACCCGCATGGATTGGGACTGTGAAAACCTGAAATAAACCCACCAAGCATGCAAACAGACCCGAGGCGGGAATGAAACCCAGACGGTGCAAGGCGGCAGTGCTAACCACTACGCCACCGTGCTATCTATTTCATAAACTGATTTTAAAGGAAAAGTTTTCTTGCAAGACATGTTCATTTATCATTCATGGAAGGAGTCTTCGATGTCAGCACTTTGAAAGAGGAAATAATAGAGGCTAATGAAAGAATGACTGCTATAATGTACAATAAGTGAGAAGAGGAAGCATCATGGTTTTATAAATGGATAAAAGATATAACGTGTCATTCAATTAAAAAAAAAATCTAGTTGTGGTATAAGTGAAATAAAACACTTTATAATGTGCAGTAATATTAACAGTAGAGTGTTTTATTCTTATAATACAGTAAGCATTGTGTTTTATATGGTATATATTCTGCATTTACTTATGTTTATGTTTCACGTTTATGCGCAAATACTAGCACAAGCACTATGTTACTCAACTTGAGTTCTGAAGACGATTGCCATGAGGCTCATAGCGTATTGACTGCTTATCCCGGAGTTCCCCCTTGATCCCTTTTGTCTACTGTCTAACCCCCCCCCCCCCCGCCTGTTTCCACCCCCATTGTTTATTGTAGGCAGCAGATTTAATCCGCTCTGCCTGTCAGTCTTGCTCGTGTGTATTCTTCACGCTTATAAATCACACAAATATACATCAGATGCTCGGTGCGAGGTCATAGCAGTGTCTTACTGTCCCAGCAAATCGATTCAGCATGGCTGTGGAGCAATGTGTAAAAAAAAAAAAAAAAAGAATTTAAAAATGAAAAAGCTGCCCAAATAAGAATTTTTAAACCTTCTTTTTTTTTTCATTTAAACATTCAATGGCTCACTGAGCAGAAAGAAATTTTAAAAGAACAATCATCTGGGCTGAAGTTCTTTGAAAACGCACGATGCCACATTGACAGGAAGGGTGTGCGGGCTGTCAATGATCGTCTTCTGAAGAATTTAGCCTTGATGGGACAACAAGGGGAGTTTTATCCTGTGTATTGTTGCAGGGGAACTGGGGGACTATCCCAGGGGACACAAGGTGGGGTACATCCTGAGTGGTATGCCAGCTCATTGGAGGCACAAGAACTATCACTCACACACTATGACACATTCATCACACAAGTTACAGTAGAAATGCCAATTATCTTACACTGCATGCCGTGCTACTGTAGGAGGAAACCGGAATCCTTAAAGGAAACCCATCAGGCGCAGCAAAGGACATACACACAGACCAGAGCTGAGAATCAAACTTCTTATCCTGAAGGTTCGAGGCAACACAGCTAACCACTGAACCACTGTGCCGTGAACCAGATGTCCTAGAACCCAATATAATGACCTATGAAATGAAGTTATTAGTTGTGATATAATTAATAATTATACCTCATGATTACAATTAATTTATGAAACATGGATATGATGAGAGTCTGAGTCTGCAGAAATTAATAAATATGTGATTATTTTTATTATTATTATTATTATTATTATTATTATTAATAATAATAATAATAATAATAATAATATAAAATACTAACAATAATAATAATAATAATAATAATAATAATATAAAATACTAACAATAATAATAATAATAATTATTATTATTATTATTATTATTATTATTATTATTTGATTATTAACTAATAAAAGCTGTAAATTTGCTTTGCCACAATGACCATTGTAAAATATGCTATATGAATGAAACTGAATTAAATATTTTAGACATTTTCATGAAAAAAAAATCCAAAATGATGATGATGACGATAATGATTGATTATTATTATTATTATTATTATTATTATCATAACATCTGTTTACTTGTTCTAAGGACGGTTGTTGAAAATGTACTATTTATATTTAAATTAAGACGACTCTCAGTCCCAACCACTGGAGACACACAAACAACACAGATCCTGAGAAACACGCCAGCCACAAGAAAATCTTCACAGATCCTTCACCAGCTGGCAGCGAATCATTTTCAGTTATGATCACATGAAAGGCGACAGCATAAACAAAGCAAGCTGCCAGTGCTGAATGACTCGCCAAATGCGGCCAACAGCTTCCTGGCAAGCGGCGGCAAAATAACGAATTCCCGCGTCTGTGATGATGATGGACTGTTTCTAAACAGTTGGTCAATAATCACATCTAAATAAGAATGGAAGAAGCAGATCTCCTCCTCCGGCGTTCCGAGTCGTCCGTGTTAACAAGCCGAAGCAGTGATGCCGGCCTTGAAATTGTTATTGATGAATAGGAGTCGATCTTTGACCTGGAAACCCGGTTGGCTTTTGACCTAGACAGCCAGTAAAGAGCGATACTCGATGGTAATGATGCAGACATGCTCTCTAACCATGCACTTTCATGCATATAAATGACAAAGCAATGCAAAGGCAATTATGGAAATCAGAAACTCTTGCCATCCTGTGTACGTGTAAGGGAACCAGAAGTGACATTTTACTATAGCTTTTTTTTCTGTGTATAAAGCTTACAATTATCGTTTCTCCTTCGAGAATTCTTTCTTTATTTGTTTAAGAATGTGTTTTTATATTTTTTTAGATTTTAAAAACGTTTAAATTACCGATTTACTGGTGCAAAATTTTGTGCATACTACGATGCTGTTCTGCTAACCATGGTTGTAGATTGATTAAAGAGTGATTATATGACTTTCATAAGTATATCTTTTTTTGGTAAATCAGAGCAATCTGGTGATTTTCCTCTGACCTGTCTCATCAACAAGGCATCTCTGTCGTTCAGTCGCACCATTCTGTGCTACATTGTTGTGTGTGAAAATCCCAGGAGATCAGCCGGGTCTCAAATACTGAAGCAGCCCATCTGGTGCAAACAACCATGCCACAGTTAAAATCACAGACATCACACGTTGTCTTTATTCTGATGTTCGGTGTCAGCAATACCTGAAGCTCTTAAAGAACCCTTGAGAAGAACCAGGCTCAACAGGGAACCCATCCTCATTTGGGTGATACCGGATAGCGGGGATTGATCTGCAGTCATACTGTATGTTAGGAGGCTGGAAGTTTAATATAAGAGTTTATGTCTTTAAGTTAATATGCAGTCCAGTTCGTTATTAGAGGCTCGGGTAGACTGTAGGAAATCTTAGTCCTGAACTATTGAGCGACTGCAGTCAACCAAGTACAAAAACAAATACGCACAAAAAGAGTCAGAATGTTTGCATACACCGTTAAATGGAGATATGATTATAGCTCAACTAGGCCATCTAATTCAACTACTGCTTTTGTCCCATTATACAAGCACAGCAAGAGAATCAATTTATTGGTATGTCCGGATCTGCTACTATGGGTAGCGATATGCCCCTTACAGCTTGTTAGCATAGTATTCCCAGTTGACCTATTACGTCACGGACCTAAGCAGGCAACAAACAAGTTAGCTAGCAGCAAACTGGTAACCAATATCCCCCATGGTTATTGTGTTATCAGAAGGCAGACGACTCAGCCGTTCTGTTAGCGGCTTCTTCCACTGTTTTGTTCTTCTGGGTTAGACTTCTGGGTCTTTGGCTGGGGCAGGAACTGTGAGTTCCTAGGCTGATTTTTGGGCCCAATTGAGTTATACTTTCAAGGAATAGACTAGCAATCGGACTAACATCTTGTCGGGTAAACGTACTTGTTGCTTAGTACAATACCACACAAACACAATCGAAGCTTCAATAGTTCAGTTATTGCTTCACCATGAAAGTTGTAAGAATATAATAAAGGGAATACATTTTTCCCAAGCCCCAAAAAACATGCCGGTAAAAGGATTGTTTGCGTTAAATTGTCTCAAAGAGTGAATTTGTCTTCATGATGTCCTGTGCTGGACTGATGTATTGCGTTCAGGCTGTATTCACTTATTATGTCCAGTGTTTCCAGGATTGACACTACAGCCATGGCCAGGACTAACCACTGCATGACTGAATAATGAATGAATATTAAGCGATAGTGAAACTGTAATTAAGTTCAGATAAATATGTTTCCATAAAGACGTATTCACATCTGCAGCAGAATTACTGCTCTTACTTGGCCCCTCATCCTAGATTCTCGGCATGCCTAATTTCATTTGATTTAACCATGTGTCTATGTGCAGTTTCAGTCAGCCATGACTGCCTATGTGCACACACACACACACACACACACACACACATACTGTATACACAGCCATGTTGCAACTGTGCTGTCTTGCTTTGTCCCGCTTGAGCACACCTGAGGGACCAGTATGCCCTATCTGTGCAAATCCAGTCTCTCTGTTCACATAAACACTAACCGGAGGATTGAACCAAAATTACCATGTTTTTTTTTCTTCACATTCCTTTTTATTTTCTATAATAAACCCCACATTATAGCAAATATTTCATTATCATACCTGATTCAACTCATCAGCTAATGAAAGTCTTTATGGACTGGATTTGCTGTGTTACAAAAATAAAAACACAAATCACAGTCATTTTGGAGTTTTGACTAGGAGTTGTTGGTGAAGATAATTAACTGCACTTCTGTCACCCTTAACTAGATGATTTGTTTACCATAGTAACAGTGGGCAAAAATCCTGAGGTCAGTGTGATGATTCATGGTACGTGTGGCGCTGCACTTCTTTTCACGGTCTGAGCAGAAAGGCAGCTTTCAGAAACTCCCTTTGCTGGAGGTAGCCATAGCAACGGTTCTGAAGGCTAGGAAGCCAGGATGATGGCTATTTAGTGGGCCTGTTTTAGAATGAAGCAGAAAGAGCAAAGAACACAACAAAGTTTACATGTATATGAGGCAACATCAAAAACTGATTTACATCCTAATCCACTTCTTTTACTATTACTGGTTCTGGCTCTTCTTTGTTCTTTTGATCAAAAGCTTGATTGCCCTGGATTTTTGATTAATCGACCCCTGGATCCAAAACTTCCTGGATTTGGGTTTTCAGGTTCACATTTCAACCTAACAAAAGTGAAAAATAAGTAACTTTCCCCATTTGTTGTTTAGGTGAAGAGATGAACTGAAGTGAGAAGATGTAGTGCACCTTTTAAACCCACAAATACTCTTTCCAGGCCCAAATATCCTCTACAGAGTTTTACCAGATCAACAGTCCCCCTCACATAGACCAGATTTATCTATACCTACAGGACCTACGTTTTTCAGATATACGAATTGGTTCCAAATTACTCTCTTACAGTACCATGTGCAAAGACTCTATTCCAGACCCACACAAGTTCTCAATTAAATACAAAGACACCTTTGCCTCTCTTGGCCTCTTATTAAAAGCCAGAACACCATCTGAGACCATCAAAATCACTTTCAGAACCTTGTTCTCCAATAATGCTGTTCCTGATTTGTAGACCTTAGTTTAGACTAAATTCCTTGAGATCAATCAAGAGACTCTGGTGTTGGATTGAGCCAACAAATCCCCTCTTGGAACTATAACCTACAGATACTCTCACGGTCTCAACCAATAACTCTGAGACTTACAGAATAACCAACAGTTCCTCTAACAAAGTCATGACCACCACATCTTCCTCAGATAAATTACCAACCGATCATTTCACAGACTCAACCAATAGATCCATTTCAGATTTATAACCAACATAGTCTCTTAGATCTATAATCAACAGATCCTTTCGGAGGGTCATAACCAATAGATCCACTTGCAGACTCAAACAAATAAATATTCTTTCAAACTACAGCAATGGATCATTTCTCAGACCCATTGCTGTAGTTTGAAAGAAGATTTATTTGGTCATAACTAACAGATCCACTCTCAGACTCAACCAATAGTTATATATATATAATTAATAACCAACAGATCCTTCATCAAAGTCATAACCACCACATTTTCCTCAAATGCATTACCAACAGATTCTCTCTCAAGATTAAACCAATAGATTCACTCTCAAATTTATAATCAACAGATCCCTCTGTTAGACTTATAACCAACAGATCCTACTTTGCCATGGTCATAACCAATGGATCCACTCTCAGACTCAACCAATGGATTTTCCCTCTCAGACTCATAACTAACAGATCCTCTATCAAAGTCGTAACCACCACATCTTCCTTTGACACGTAACAGCAGTTCCTGTACCCACCAGGTCCTTAGGCTCATAATCAACAGATCGTCTCCAAAACAACCTCAACAGCCCACTATCATACATATGCCACATCCATTGCATACCTCAGATACCCACAGATTCACTTCCATAACCATCCCAGACCTAGACCCCCTTCACCAGCCACAGTGACCGTTCCTCAGGCCAACAAGACCCTTTAATTTACCTCCTATGTTCATTATCCATCTTTTCCAGGCTGCCACATCTTTTCTCAGACAGTGCTAGAGGGAGAAATCTGTTCAACCTCACACTTCAATTTATCCAGTTGTGTACAGAATGTGAGGTGCTCACTGTTTGCTAACCTCTAAGCTTTTAGCCAAACTAGTATTTAGGGCAGACCTGGAATCACCTTTACAGCGCTGAAAACGAGGACGGCAGTCTTCCTCTGTGATGGCAGGAGGAAGAGAATGAAAGAGGTGCGAGAATGTGATGTGTGAACATCGTGTCGACAACTGATTCTTTTCTCTGGCGTGCTTTTCGTCTTTGTCTATCTCTTTGTGTCTTAGCAGTAGGTGACAGGCAGTCTGATCCTGGGGGCTGGGGTGGATCATGCTGCTTATAGCGTGCATTTGTGGTATACTAGGAAGTCTCTTTTCCCACAGGCCTAATGGCAGATTAAAACAGCCACTCGGAGAGATTAAGACATAATTTAAATTGTAAACAGACACACACACACACACACACACACACTCAGAGGGGAGGAATCCTTCCATAATTAAAGCAGGTACACATCAGACCTGAAGGGTTGAGAAAACAAATACCAGTGCAGGGAAGCAAAATCGAATTAAACCTGCATAATGAACAGATTTTCAGGTTTTTTTCTATTAAAATATGAATATTTACATATATATATATTGTATGTATGCACATACATTTATAAAGTATTGTACAAGATGGGTAAAACATACACACCATCATTCAATACACTCCGACACAGGGTTTGGAAGCGGCACTTAAATTCTTCAGTAAATATTAATGTATCTGAAAATGGTGTATCATGAAAGGTATAAACAAGTGTTTTTTTGTTTTTTTTTTGTTCAAACGTGTGGAACGCACTGCATATTAAAAAATAATTGTTTTTTCAGTCTGAACGCGACCCCCATATCCTGTGAATATGTTATGAAGTTCCTACCTAGTGTCTTGAAGATAATACTGATATATAAACCGATCTATATATTTTTTTCACCAGATATGAAAATAGTGTATAACATAGTCCTTGTGTAGCTGCATGGATACTTATGACTTAATATTGCACCCAGTCACAAAAGCGAGTACACCCCTCTAATTTAAGCAAACATTTGAATAAAAGAGCAATAATGTAGAAATAAACTTTTAGAGTAGTCACTGTGCAGCTTGTAAAACAGTATAGATTTACTGTCCTCTGAAAATAACACAACATACAGCCATTATTGTCCAAATAGCTGGCAACAAAAGTGCGTGTTAACATCTTTAACCATGCAGAGTCACATGACCTATTTATCATGTTCATGTGGCCGAGTGTGTCTCCAGACCTGAACCGTATGGAGCACCAGTGGGGCGTCCTCAACATGTGTCTAACATCCAGCAGCTCCGTGATATCGTTATAGAGAAGTGGAAGAGGATCCCAGCAACAACATCTACAGCTCTGGTGAATTCCAGGCCCAGGAGGATTAAGGCCGTGCTACTGGAGATAACAATGATGCTCACAGTTTTGACATTTTGTTTGCCAGTTATTTAGACAAAACAGTCTGTATGTTGAGTTATTGTTAGAGGACAGTAAATCTGTACTGTTATACAAGCTGCACATACTTGTATACTACTCTAAAGTACATCCCATTTTCATTTCTATAGTATTGTCCCTTGAGAACATATAATAAAGTGGTTGCTGAAATGTGAGGGGTGTACCCACTTTTGTGAGATACTGTTTAAACAGTTTATCTTGCAACACCTCCGATTCGTGGGTCATATCTTACGCCAACTACCAACCCGGCCCCCCAGGGGAAAAGGAAGTCGGAGGGTGGGCGGGGGGGGATGTGACCTCAAGGCCATCAACCCGTCATGGGACAAAGCCAAAACCGATATAGAATACGATAGACTCCATAGAGAGCGCTTGCTGCCCAGTGCGCTGTACAGCTCTGAAGGTTCTAAGTAATAAATAAAGCTATCATTTTAACCAATGGCTTCATATAGCTCACATTTTGCCTGGGGGGAAATATTAAAGTCATAAAAAAAAAAATGTATGAATATACACTGAATATGCATATTTATATTTTAAAATGGAAAAGGATATATTCAAACAAATGTTTAAAATAGTTTTGAATTTGAAAACAGGAAAATGTTTATTGTTATTGATTGATTGATTGATTGATTGATTGATTGATTGATTTTCAGATTATTGAATTTGAATGCATGACATATAATCAAATGCTGGCAAAAATATATAGCTTTTTTTTTCTTTTTCAAATTAAAATACAGCTGGTCGTGAGTGTGGACTCCTGGACGCCACCGCATGCACGATAAAGAGAAATGAAAGAGGCATTGAGGTGAAACGTGGCTCATTCCTCAAAAAAAGCATCTCATTTGAATAATCTGCATTCAGAGCGAGTTTCTGTGCAGTCACGCTCCCTGACCCTCGCTGTGTTTGTCTCTGACCTACATTCATCTCTTTCTCTGTGTGTACAGTGGCACATGTGGCATTGTGTGTGGTGTTTCAGGGCAAACACACCACACACACACACACACACACACACACACACACACACTAGAGACTCAGGCATGGTTTTGACTACATTTGGTCTGGACGTTCTGGTAGTGTGAACACTCGCGCTCGGGTCGACTGGAAAAAGTGCTCTCGAGCACAGTACGGCGTTCGAAAGCTAACAATATCAAAGCAGGGACCAGGACCGCTGTTTAGGATGTGACATCATCATCATCACTGTGTGTCTCATGCGTAGGATGCCTCATTCTGTGTCTCTCTTCTGATATCTGTGTAATCATGCAGCACTTGTGTGAAGGTTGCTCTGTCCTTTAAGCTTGCAACTCAGTGCATCCAGGGTCTGGGTTCGATTCCCACCTTGATGTCTGTTTGTATCCGTAGGGTTTGCATGTTCTTGGCGGGTTCTTCCACAGTCCAAAGACATGCAGATCTCTTGTTGTTTTTTATATGTGAATGATGGGCACCCTATCCAGGGTGTACCTCGCTTCATGCCCTGAGTCCCCCTGGGTTAAGCTCCAGGCCCCCCACAGCCCTAAATACATTATAAGCATTATAGAAGGTGAAGGAGTAGGTGATTGAGTTTCTTTCACTATAAATAGTTGGGAATGCAGTGTATGGAGTTGGCTACAGTATAAGTTTTATGAAACGAACATCAGTCTACTGGTTGTTCTCTAACCTCTAAGAATTGACGCTGTGTGTTATCAGATACAGTGGAAAGAATCAGAGGTTGTAAGAGAACAGCACGCCAGGTCATGGCACACATGCTGAGGGTGCGAACACACAAAACATCTCGAATGCATGAAGATTTCAGGACCAGCATGAAGGTATGCACTGTATATGGGAATAAGAGACTATGTGTGTGTGTGTGTGTGTGTGTGTGTGTGTGTGCAAAAGATAGAAAGTTAAAAGCGGAGTAAAAAGCGAGCAGTGCTTTGATCTCCCGACGCTGGAGCAGAGGCAGCTGAACAGCCGAAGGTTTAACCACACTCCACACGCTCCACCGGTACCGTTTCAGGTACTCCATCCTGTACAGAGCGCTGATTTACAATTCAAATCTCTCTCCAGCACACTTCCAGTCCAATATACACCTTTTCCCGACTGTTTCGCCCTGAAATATTCAAATACGTAAATGAGAAGAGGCATGCTGTCCTGCATTAATATGTGTGTGTGTGTGTGTGTGTGTGTGTGTGCATGTGTTGGAGGCGGTTCAGTTTAGTCTAGTTCATTTAATTCTAAAATATATTATATAGTAACTACAGGTTAAAGCTATAAGGAAATGTCATTATTTTTGTCATAAGAGTGAAGAGTGGAGTCTGGACGTCCTGGTGATGGACTAATCACTACTACACTGATGACCAGGAGGCAAATCACAGGTGTTTATATTAATACACTCCTTCTTATATATTACTGAGTGTATGGATGATAGTAACAGCATCATCCATAGAGACCGGTATGGTGGATGTGATAGCGGATCTATGGCAAATAATAAACAAGTTTTTGAGACTGTTGTTCATCAAAGAAAAAAACTTGTAATTGTTGATATTTGAAGTTTTCTGCAAGAAGAGCTTTGTACCCAGAACAAAGGAAGGAAAATCAAAGAAAGATGGAAACAAAGAAATAAAACAAGGGAGATGGGGAAAAAAAGATAGAAGAAAGCAAGGAAGGAAGGAAGGAAGGAAGGAAGGAAGAATAGGGAAAGAACAGATGGAAGTAAGTATGAAGAAAGAGGGGGAAAGCATGGAAGAAAGAATAGAAGAAAAGACAAGAAAAAGGAAAGAAGAAAGCAAGGATAGGAGGAAGAAAGGATAGAAGGATGAATAGGGGCAAAAACATGGGGAAAATTTGGGAAGGAAAAAAGCAAGAAAGGATGGATGGATGGATGGATGGATGGAAAGGAGAAAGGGATGGATGGATGGATGGATGGATGGATGGATGGATGGATGGATGGATGGAAAGGAGAAAGGGATGGATGGGTGAATGTTGGGGAAACCAATAGATGGGTGGATTTAGAAGGAAAGGAGCAAGAAAGGAAAGAAGGAAAGGAGAGGAAGGGATGAGAGGAGGACAGAAGAATGAACGGTAATAAGAAAAGAAAGAAATATGGGTGAATGGATGACTAGAAGGATAGAAAAGAGTTTGGATGAATTGAGAGTTCAGTATGAAGAAAGGAAAAGAAATGAAATAATGGGAGGATATGCAACAAGTAATAAAGAACAGATGAAATGATAGATAGATAGATAGATAGATAGATAGATAGATAGATAGATAGATAGATAGATAGATAGATAGATAGATAGATAGATGAGAAGGAAAGGAGTGTAGGAAGGCTAGGAGGATAGAAAAATCAAGAAATGAGGGATAGAAAGAAGGCAAAAAGGAAAAATAGATGGAGAGAAGATGAATAGAAAATAGAAGACAGAAAGAGATTATAAATAAAAGAGGTTGTATGTACAGTATATAGTGTTGAGTATACGGTTTTATACTGACTGTTGGTTAGTTATGTCTCTCTCTCTCTCTCTCTCTCTCTCTCTCTCTCTTTTTCTCTTTCTGCTGCCTCCTTAAAGCATGTTTAATAAGAGATGATATACGACATCTTAATATAAGATCCCATGGCTATGAGGTTTCCATGTTTGCATGTGATGCTGGCTGTGACCAAACCTACAGGAGTTTCTCACTCGTTAGTGTGAATGTGGGTTCAGGAGAAGAAGGAGAAGATAAAGGAGAGAAGGAATAACACCAGTCCCCACACTGCTCTGGGTTTAAACCCTGCAGTGATCACCGGCTGCCTGATTAACTTCCCGTGTGTTATCGTTACGTCTGAGCCGCTGCTCATCCGTGTGCCGAGCCCGGCGTTATTGATTCCCCACACTGATAAAGTCCTACGGCGCTCCCTGAGCGTCTGACTCCGGGCACGCTAAAGCCACGCGGCTAAGCGCGCTCCTGATTAGCATGCCGCTGTTTCTTTTCAGTTTGCTTAATCGGCTTCTTTCCAAAGCACAATGTTCTCGGCAGCCCAGCTATCAAGGGACTATGCAAATCGCTCCGGCTGACCTGCCCGGCTCCTGCTGTCAGTCACAGGCAGATTAAAAGCACATGTTAATGTGGAGGTTCTGTCTCGAGCGGAAACACCCCACTTCGGCTACAGAAACCGCTAAGTCCTTTCAATCGGCAGCCATTAACCGCCTGCATTTGCATATTTTCTTCGTAAAAAGGATTCATTAAACAATTGATTGGTTCACAAGCTTTAATTTGCATACGTGTCCTGCTCTCTCACTCTGCCTTTAGCACTTTCAGCTCAAAGAAAGAAAAACAGGAGGAACGCGCTAATCCCTGTATCTACAGCTCTCCTGCACCTACACGACTAATCACCCAGAATTCCTCTCTGGCTGGGTTTATTTTTATAAAATGACATCTATAGGTGTGTAACTTAGGTTGTCATTAAACTTCAAAGAAATAAAGAAAAATAATGAAAGAGAAATAAAGAAAAAGGAAAGAAAAAGAATGAAAGAAAGAAAAAAAGACAAGTGGGTAAAAGAAATAAAGAAAAATAATGGAAGGAAAGAAAGAAAGAAAGAAAGAAAGAAAGAAAGAAAGAAAGAAAGAAAGAAAGAAAGAAAGACAAGTGGGTAAAAGAAATAAAGAATAATAATCGAAGGAAAGAAAAAAAGAAAAAAGAAAGAAAGAAAAAAAGACAAGTGAATAAAAGAAAAAAGAAAAATAATGTAAGGAAAGAAAGAAAGAAA
>NC_071100.1:8537500-8645000 GCF_024256425.1 Clarias gariepinus | reverse complement strand
TATATAAAAAGAGGCCGCAGTGGATTTTGCAGAGAATTTTTTTTGATAACATTGATTTCTTGCTTTAATGTCATGCTTTTTACTCTGTCTTTGTTTCTAATTTTCCTGTATCCCTCAATCACATGACATTCATTGTATCAACCCACACCTTGTCATGTCTGATAAGCCGGTCTATATATTTCACTGCTGTCTCTGACATTGATGTCATTATTACTGTATCTCTCATGTTTTATATCTGTTTTTACTGTTCTTGTTAGCACTAGCGTGATGATTAGAATTACCTTTTTTTATTATCATAGTTTAGCCACAGTCTTTAAGAGCAATAGTTTCAATGTCACTGTTCATATTTCTGTCAAGAACTAACCTGGAGTGACCAGAAGACGTAGCTTTAGCGGTTAGCCCTTTGTTGCGTGAATGGTAAACCCAAACGCGGACGAACACGAGTGAGCAGGATAATCACGCTATTTGATCTAAGGACTCTCACGAATGGGGAGCAAGGGAAAGACACAATCTAACCCGCGTCCTATAAATACACACTCGATCAGGATTTTAAACCAAGAAGGTGAGTACTCACGGTTTGAAGAATTCCGACGTAGCATCGGCGACTCAATGACTGAGCGAGGTGCTATGGTTTGTTTACCTCTTTTATTCTTCCTGGTTCGCGACCGCTTAGCTTCCGGGTCCTAGTGCTGGTCGCGTTCCGAGTGTGCATGACAGTACCCCCCTGTCCAGGACCGGCTCCGGACGGTCCTGCGGTGGAGGATACCCTGTGACGGTAGTCCCGGGTGAGCTCGGGGTCGAGGATGAAGCGTGCTGGAACCCAAGACCGCTCCTCGGGGCCGTAGCCTTCCCAATCGACCAAGTATTGGGTGCCTCTGCCCCGAGGCCGCGAATCAAGGATCCGTCGCACGGTGTAGGCGGGACCGCCGTCAATGATTCGGGGAGGAGGAGCAGGGGGGGTGGGTGGAACCATGGGTGAAGTGGTGAAGGGTTTCAGTTGTGAGATATGGAAAACCGGGTGGATCCGGAGCGCCGCAGGCAGCTGGAGCCGGTAGGTGACAGGGTTAATCTGTAGATTGACGCGGTATGGTCCGATGAATCGTGGTGAGAGTTTCCGGGATTCTGTGTGGAGATGGAGATTTTTGGTTGAAAGCCAGACCTTGTCACCTACTTTGAACAATCGTCCCGGAGGGTGTCGACGGCGGTGTTGTGTGATGTAACTGGCGTTGGCGCGCTGGATGTTCCGGTTGGCTTGCTCCCATAGCCGTCGACACCTACGGACCAACTGTTGGGCCGAGGGTACGTCAACCTCCGGTTCCTGGTGGGCGAACATCGGAGGCTGGAACCCGTAGCATACCTCAAATGGGCTCAAGTTGGTGGCTGAAGAGACGTGAAGGTTATGAGACAGTTCTGCCCAGGTGAGGTAGCGGGCCCAGGAGCGCTGGTGGTCGGACACGAAGCATCGCAGATAGCGCTCCAGTTGTTGGTTGGTCCGTTCCGTCTGACCGTTAGTCTGGGGGTGGTAGCCGGAGGACAGACTAGTGGTGGAGTTGATCAGACGGCAGAAGGCCTTCCAGAACCGGGTGGTGAACTGGGGCCCTCTGTCCGAGACGATGTCTTTGGGGAACCCATGCAGGCGGACTACGTGTTCCAATATCAACTCAGCGGTGTCCTTAGCTGAGGGGAGTCCGGCGAGGGCCACCAGGTGGGCTGCTTTTGAAAACCGGTCGACGATAGTGAGGATGGTGTTCTTCCCTTCGGACACCGGCAGGCCCGTGATGAAATCCAAGGCGATGTGCGTCCAGGGCCGGCGAGGAATGGGAAGAGGTTGAAGCTCTCCGGGGGTTGGTCGATTTGAGTCCTTGGCCCTGGCGCACACCGGGCACGCCTGAACGAACTCCTCGATGTCTCTCTTCATGGAAGGCCACCAGAATGCCCGTCTCACGAACTGCAGAGTTCTTTTGTTTCCCGGGTGTCCGGCGACGGGCGAAGAGTGACCCCACTGGAGGACCTCAGCTCGTAGTGGTGGTGGAACGAAGAGTCGTCCAGGCGGCGCACCTGCCGGCCCGGCCTCCGCAGCCTGAGCCTGGCGAACCCTCGTTTCAAGATCCCACTGGAGGGGTGCCACGATACGTGAGGATGGTAGGACAGGCACAGGGTCCGCCCGGGGGACGTCTTCCTCCTGTTGTCGTGATAGGGCGTCTGCCTTGGTGTTCTTGGACCCCGGGCGGTATGACAGATGAAAGTCGAACTGTTCGAAAAATAATGCCCACCGTGCCTGTCGTGGATTCAGCTGTTTGAGGTTCCGGATGGTGATGAGGTTCTGGTGATCCGTCCAGACGACGAATGGCTCACTGGCGCCCTGGAGCCAGTGACGCCATTCCTCCAAGGCCCACTTTATGCCCAGCAGCTCGCGGTCCCCTACACCGTATCGCTGCTGAGTGGGATTAAATTTCTTGGAGAAGAAGCCACATGGGTGTAGCTTCTGGTCTGGACCTCGTTGGGAGAGAACAGCGCCAGTGCCCACATCCGACGCGTCCACCTCCACAACGAATGGTTGGTTGGCATCAGGATGAAGGAGGATAGGGGCGGTGGTGAATCGGTGGCAGAGTTCTCTGAAGGCCGTGATGGCAGCAGGAGTGAGTTGGAAGGGGTGAGATGCAGGCCTGGTCAGATTGGTCAATGGTGCTGCAACTGTACTGTAGCCCCGGATAAAGCGACGGTAGAAGTTCGCAAACCCGAGAAACCGTTGAAGCTGTTTGAGCGTCCTGGGTAGGGGCCAATGGCGCACAGCATCTAGTTTCTGCGGGTCCATGGCCACACCCTGGGGCGAGATAACAAAACCCAGGAACGTGGTGGAGTGCTGGTGAAAAGCACATTTTTCCAACTTACAGTACAGCTGGTGGGCGAACAATCTCTTTAGTACAGCTCGGACATGTTGGGTGTGTTCTGTCATGGTGCGGGAGTAGATCAGAATATCGTCCAGATAAACGAACACCCATCGGCCTAACATGTCTCTGAGGACATCGTTGATAAATTGTTGGAAGGCCGAGGGTGCGTTACATAGTCCAAACGGGATGACCAAACTCTCATAGTGTCCTGTGGGTGTGATGAAGGCCGTTTTCCACTCATCGCCCTCTCTGATGCGCACCAAGTTGTAGGCGCTCCGGAGGTCCAACTTAGTGAACACGGTGGCACCAGAGAGGGCGTCCAGGGCTGAGTTGGTGAGCGGCAAAGGGTGACGGTTCTTGATGGTTATCTTGTTTAGCCCCCGATAGTCGACGCACGGGCGAAGTTCCCCCCCTTTCTTTTTCACAAAGAAAAACCCTGCGGCCGCAGGAGATGAGGAGGGCCGGATCGTTCCATGTCGCAGAGCGTTGGTGATGTACTCCTCCATCGCCTGAGTCTCGGTCTTGGACAGAGAGTAGAGATGTCCACGGGGGGGAACGGAACCCGGCTGGAGCTCTATCGCCAGGTCATAAGGTCGATGAGGTGGAAGGTGGGTGGCTCTCTTCTTGCAAAAGACTCCAGCCAGGTCTCGGTAGGCAGGCGGGATGGCGTTGATGTCGACATCGGGGGCCTCGGACTCCGTGGAACACGTCCCAGCCTGGGCCCGTAGGCAAAGTTCAGTGCAGGTCGGTCCCCACTGGAGAATGCGATTCTGATTCCAGGAGATGAGGGGGTCGTGCTGCAGCAGCCACGGGTAGCCGAGGATGATGGGAGGAGATGAGATGGAGGTGAGGTGAAGTTGGAGCTGTTCCTGGTGTTGGTCGATGGTGAACGTGATTGGTTGGGTCTGGTGAGTGATAGGGCTGGAGGAGAGGGGCCGACCGTCGACTGAAGTGATCTGAACTGGCTGGGATAACGCCTCGATCTTCATCCCCAATTTTTTGGCATAAGTTGAGTCAATGAAGTTACCAGCGGCACCGGAATCGATGAACGCCGTACCTCGAACTCGTTTGTGGCCAAATTGGAGAATTACCTGAACCGTGAGACGTGAAATGGTGGCGTTGGTCGTGGTGGAGAGGTGGAGAGGGCCCGGTGAGTCTCCTCTCGAACTCACCGGGGCTGGGCGTTTCCCGGGCGAAGTGGACAGATCGCCCGGTGATGTGCCGCTGACCCACAATAGGCACATAACCCCTCTCTGTACCGTCGTTCTCGTTCCGCCACGGTCAGGGAGGCGCGTCCTAGTTGCATGGGTTCCCCGGCTCCGGTGTCAACCACGGCAGGAGGTGGAGATCCGACAGATCCAGTAGTTGGGGCGGTGAAAGTAGTGGATGGTCGTGGTACAGTGTAAGAGAAGGTGGGTGCAGGCGGCAGGGTCCTCGGGGCTGGCTTCGGGCGAGAGAGGATACGCTGGTCAATACGGAGGGTGAGCTGGATCATCCCCTCCAGGGTGGCAGGAAGCTCTCGCCCGGCGAGCTCGTCTTTTATGCGTGGAGCCAGTCCCTCGTAAAAGGATGTCCGGAGCGCGGCATCTCCCCAGTCGGTCTGCACAGCGAGGGTCCGGAATTCAGCTGCATACCGGCTCACGGACGATCCTCCCTGCCGCAGGTGGTAGAGTTTGGTGTCGGTCTCCACCTCGCCCGCTGGGTGTTCGAAGGTAAGCCTGAGTTGGCGGGTGAACTCATTATATGAATGCGCGGTGTCTGTATCCGCCCGGAGAACTGCCGTGGCCCACTCAGCTGCCTGCCCGGATAGCAACGAGACCAGAAGCGCGATGCGTAGCCGATCGGTGGAGTACCTGGTGGCATTAAACTCAAACACCAGATCAAGCGATGTTAAAAACACATTACACTTTCCGTCCGTGCCATCCCATTTATCAGGAAGTGCCAGAAATACATCAGAAGGAGGGGGGGGAGGTTGGGGCGGCGCCGCGGCCGCCGCGACGGGAGAACGGCTAGCCGCGCTATCTACAGCCGCCCGGAGATCCGCGTTCTCCTGCCGAAGCTCCGCGACCTCGCGGCGCAAGGCCGCGACGTCTTGGAGGTCCCGGCGCAGATTAGCGATCTCCCCGGTTAGCGTGTTGATAAGCTTGGCATGCTGATCTACCACGTCGCAGAGGTGCGCGTAGTCCGCTGGGTTCACCGCGGAAGGCTCAGTCATTCTGTCAAGAACTAACCTGGAGTGACCAGAAGACGTAGCTTTAGCGGTTAGCCCTTTGTTGCGTGAATGGTAAACCCAAACGCGGACGAACACGAGTGAGCAGGATAATCACGCTATTTGATCTAAGGACTCTCACGAATGGGGAGCAAGGGAAAGACACAATCTAACCCGCGTCCTATAAATACACACTCGATCAGGATTTTAAACCAAGAAGGTGAGTACTCACGGTTTGAAGAATTCCGACGTAGCATCGGCGACTCAATGACTGAGCGAGGTGCTATGGTTTGTTTACCTCTTTTATACTTCCTGGTTCGCGACCGCTTAGCTTCCGGGTCCTAGTGCTGGTCGCGTTCCGAGTGTGCATGACAATTTCAGGTTGATCTTTGAGAATGTTAAAACTTGACCTTAATAATTATCTGCACTTGTTAATGCAAAGTACTGAGTCAAAAATGTTAATAATATAAAAGTAGAAAGGAAAAGAATGCTAATAATTTAAAGTGTGAGAGCTGAGCCTTGCTTCTAAAAATAACTTAGATAAAAAGCTCTTACCCAGTATGCTTAAGATGTAAATGTGTCTGCTATGGGACTAAGTTTAATCCCACCATTAAAAGCAGCCTATAAAAAATTACAAAAATACTTTATTATATACTGATAATCATTCAGGTGCTCATTGTTAAAAGCAGTTTATAGGTGAGTATTTTATGGTAATTGTAGTACTGTAAGGGGATTTGTGGATGTAGTGATCCTCAGACTTTACTTGTGCTTTAAATGGTACAACTCTTAATGTGGTAATATACTGTAACCTATTGGATTCCAACTGTAGTTAAACAACAAAGAAGAAAAATTACTTCTAAAAATAATGTTTTTAAAAAGCCGGGTTATTATTTTGTATTTTTATATAATCATTCGCTAAAACATTTACTGAACCACATAAAAAATATGGTAAACAATGTGTAGTTTATTTCTGTTGCTTAAATTAGATAACTGGATCTTAAAGTATTTTTCAGTGTGAGTAGACGATCTCAGTGCAGAAAAGTTCAGGAGAAATGAGAAATCAAACAAATGTGTTATTACTCTCACTGTCTACACACGGGTACACTAAATGTACAGGACTAACATCACACTGAAAATGTCCAAAACGCAACACAGAAAAACAGATCACCACACTGAAAAAAGTGATTTTGGAGAGTGGTAAATATAATCTGTGGAAACCATATAAAATTTACCTGATTATTGCAGCCAGCTAACGAATCCTTAAGTAATGGGTAAATTCTATCTATGCTACCCGTTCGTTAACAGTAAGAACCATCGCATAGAAAAATGCAGTAAAATATACCCCCAAACCGTGGGTTTTTTTGCTTTAAATTGCGCATGCGTCAGCCCGCAACAGGTTCATTACTTGAAATGTTGTGTAAAGCTGTTGTGATGCACCATATTTTGAGTGTTTCATACACACTAAAAAACGCTGGGTTGTTTGTTTTTTTTTCTACCCAAGCGCTGGGTTGCCTCTGTTGGGTCATTTTTCTGGGTTATTTACAGAGAGTTGGGTAGTTTTTGTGTAACCCAGCTGCTGGGTTGAAGTTGGATTGGCTCCTCCCCCAAAGTTCACCAGTGGATTCAGCGGCTGTCAGTCAGAGCTTCGTGTCTCTCTTGAGCTCCCACACCGCTGATGACGGTTCATTTAAGGGAAAATGACGTTAAATACAAGGTCTGTATACACATGTTCACTCACCTAAGTCACATATGACTGAAAAATTATTACTATATGTAAGATTTATTACTGTTACCGTGTTAAGGTTACACTTAAACTTTCAGGCTGGTCTGAGGTAAGATAATTTAGCTGACAATAGCTGCTATAGTTAGCCAAAGAACCCCACCTGTGTATGAAAGAAACGGATAAGATGTCTGAGCTTTTTATCTTTCTCTGTAGAATGTTTGCAGGGTGACGAAACTGTAACTGTAGTATTAGCATAACGCTAGCATTTAGTTAGGTTGCTAGCGTTAGCAACCACATTAACATTAGATGCTTGAGACAATAAAATGCTGGGGTGTTACAAAACACTGACCCTCTCACAAATATACACACCTGCTAACCCTCCCGTTTTTCACCAGCTAGTAATTTACTCCGCGGTCAAAATTCGTCTGCGTTTCTCCCGAGTTATAACAATATTTTACACCTTTACACCTTTGGCAAGTAGTATGCAAATATGACTGCTGCATGTAAGCTAACCAGGTAGCCCTCTTTAACCAAAGTTGCTTGTGATTAATTTAAGTCAAATGTACAGATAACTACTAGATGGACCCACCCACCCATCCATCCATATTTGGGTGATTGTAATGTGCCAGTATGACCCCAGCTATGACAATGCATCTCCTCTGTAATTAGCTTAAAATCAACACAGACCACAAGACCAACTAGTCTGACTAAAAAAAAAAAAAAAAAAAAATATATATATATATATATATATATACAGTATATATGAGCTTTATCCCAAAAGCTATGCTTATTTTGCATATTTTATTTTTGGTAGTAGCTGTCTCCATGTTTTTGGTTCAGGTTACCTATACACTAGCTTTGTCATTTTTATAAATCCTATTGCACATTAAATTGATAGTCTTATTCAGTTTAATCTTTGTTATGCAAAAAATGTTTAACTTTCTTTTATTTCTTTCTAAGGTTGGCACCAACATGGTGGAATACCTCCAGCAGGCTGAAGTGTCAAGGTCGTACCCCCACATTCTGACGTTTGGAGAGTCAGGCATTCGTCATTCTGGTGGGACAGGCTATGGAGCAATGCACACTACTTGGGGCGGTTCATGTGTGCTTCAAGGCATTTTATATTTTTGACATTAACTATTCAAAGTAGTGTGCTCCTGTATAGGACTTTTTGTAATGTTGCTATGAAATAGCAAGCCCTACTTGAAAAGTCATAGACAGTGTCTGTATGTTAAAACGGGACCAGGGCTGGATAGTTTTGTTCTGTAGAAAAGATATCTAATGTTACAAAGAGATCCTGCTCTGTAGAAGCTGCCTCAGCCTATTTGTGTTATTACTCCATTCTGCCCTTGTGAGTAATAGTATAGTAATGATGTCGCTGTTGATTATCTGCTCTTGTGCTTTTGAAAAATAAATGTTTTTTTTTATGAACATTTAATAGGATGTTGTTTATTGCATATATGTATGGTTTGCAAAACGTATAAGTTTTTTTTGTAATAAACCAGTATATCAAAGTAATTTAACTGTTTAATAGACATAAGTAGTTTTTTTTACAGATTCACTGTTAAACATGAAAATAATAATAACCTATTTGTATGGTATAATTAACCCAACATTCCAGTTAAAATGAACCAACATCTGGATAGAACATTTGACCAATTTATGTGGTAGAATTAACCCAGCATTATAGTTAAATATGACCCAGCATTTGGGTTGAATATTTAACCCATTTTGCTGGGTACATTTTACCTTCTCTGAATAAGTAATTGTTATTAACTGATATTAATTTACTTTGATTTGAAGAGATAATTTTTACCTAGTTTTAATGAGTAGGTAGCTGTTGAACATATACATAAATGTGAGGTATTGTTACCCAATTTATGCAAGCATTTAATAGCTTTTTACTTCAGATAGTTTATACTCAATATATGGGATTAAATCTACCCCACCAAAGTCAATGCAAATTGTTACCTCACATTTATTGGGTAAATTCTATAGATTAGTTTTTACAGTGCAGAGTATCAATAATACACAGACCACATTAAAATTCTTAATTTAAATCACAAGGTCAGTTGATAAAGACACCTTCAGGATTGTTACACGGTTAGAGAAGATTCATCCTATTTTTTGTCAAATCCTGGGAATAATTCCAAAGTTCTTACATGAAGATTTGTTGAGGGATGTCAACAGATCATCTATGTAAAAGCTGCACTCTACAAAGGGATGTGTGTCGGTTCCATACTCCTGCTCACTTTTTCTGATGAACCCATGAATTTCTATTGTTAGTAATAAAATCTTCACCAAGAACTTGCACCCTCATATGGAATTTCATAATCTTCTTACTTAGATCATTTTCACGGTGCTAGAAATCTGAGGTAATTCTGATTATCATCATGGACTTTTAAAGTAGTGAAAACCTGCTTAAAATCTGCTATTAATGTCACATTTCCTTTCCTAAATCACATCAAGACACTTATCATACTGTTATTCATCTCTTTAGCACATTGACAATAGGGATGTGTATTCATATAGCACTTTTAACAGTGGTCATTGTCACAAAAGAGCTTTACAGATTTAATTCAATTCAATTCAATTCAATTTCATTTATATAGCGCTTTTAACAATGGTCATTGTCTCAAAGCAGCTTCACAAAGATGAAAGAAATTCAAATAATAATAATAATAATAATAATAATAAAATAATAATAAAATATTAACAATAATAATAAATTGTGTATGTGTGAGAAAAATGTGTCTAGATAATAACGAGATGAATGAATGAAATTTCTCTGATGAGCAAGCCAAGGGTGACGGCGACAGTGGCAAGGAAAAACTCCCTGAGATGGCAATAGGAAGAAACCTTGAGAGGAACCAGACTCAACAGGGAACCCATCCTCATTTGGGTGATAACAGATAGAGATGATATAACACCATGTGTGTTATGCAGCTGAAAGTACAATCTCAGAAAAAATTCACAGAAATTCTTTAAATTAACATGAAGTCCAGTTCAGCATAGGGATGAGTCAGTAGGTGCAGAGGGCAGATGGGGTCTGGATCACTGGGAGCACAGGAGCAGGATGTGTAGCTCCAACCATAATAAGGCAGAATTCAGCTGGAGCTGGTCCTTCTCTGGATGCCTCAGGATCCTCACAGGGTTGGCCTTTATCTACTGAAGCTGGAGAGTACAGAACAGATGGAGAGAATTAGTGTAGTTGCCATTCAGAATAAATGTACTGAAGTATGAAGTTATGGGATGAGTTACGCGTATGCCAGATTAAAGAGATGCGTCTTGAGTCTACTTTTAAACTGGGAAACTGTGTCTGAGCCCCGAACACTGTCTGGAAGGCTATTCCAAAGTTTTGGAGCTAAATATGAAAAAGCCCTACCCCCTTTTGTAGATTTTGAAATTCTGGAAACTACCAGAAGTCCAGAGTTTTGTGATCTTAAGGAGTGTGGCGGATTATAGCGTTTCAGAAGACTGGTTAGGTATGTGGGAGCTAAACCATTTAAAGCCTTGTATGTAAGTAATACTATTTTGTAATTAATTCTAAACTGAACAGGTAGCCAGTGCAGGGATGATAATATTGGGGTTATATGATCATATTTTCTGGATCTGGTGAGAACCCTGGCGGCTGCATTTTGGACTAACTGAAGCTTGTTTATTGAGGATGCAGGACAACCACCTAGTAATGCATTACACTAGTCCAGTCTGGAGGTCATGAATGCATGAACTAGCTTTTCTGCATCAGATACGGATAAGATGCTCCTGAGTTTGGCGATATTTCTAAGATGGAAAAAGGCTGTTTTTGTGATAATAAAATAAATAAATCTGTAATCAGACTCAATGTGGAACCCATCCTCATTTGAGTGACATCTTGATATTATGTATTAAGATGTAATATCCATCTTTGGGCCAGAGGTAAGTGGTGGTGTCCTTTTATAGTAGCCAGTTGTCAGTTGGATCGTAGGTGAGCAGTGTGCTCACAAATCAAATCAAATCACTTTTATTGTCACATCACGTTACTGGTACACTGGTACAGTACATGTGAGTGAAATGCTTATGTGCAAGCAACACAAGCAATAGTGGTGTACAATTATAGGAATAAATATGCATATGAATAAATACAATAGTATTAATATTGTGCAAGTATTCAATTCAATTCAATTTTATTACAATAGCGCTTTTAGCAATTTTCATTGCCGCAAAGCAGCTTTACACAATCAAAAGAATTATTTAAGTTTGTATGAAATGTGAATTTGTATGAATCAAAATGGTCAGTTTTGTATTAAAGTATTTAAGTATTAAGTATTAAAAAATGAATGTGAATACAAGTGTATATATTGTGGCGTGGGTGGGGTTTGGACTAGTAACCATCATGCTTTGCGGGAGGGGTTGTTAAGTGTCCACCCTGTCAAGGAAAGGTGGTTGGGTTAGTGGCTTCGGCCAGGGTGTGTGTGTGTGAGTTAGAAGTGTGTCCTGTTGATCTGTGTTTAGTGACTGTTGACTGTGTAGTTTATGCTGTTCTGTGCCGTGATGAATAAAATACTCCCAATAAAATACTCACAGCTGACGCCAGCGGCGTTAATGTTCGGTCGCGAATTGCGCACGCCCGTGGACCTTGTGTTTGGCACCCCTCCACAAGTGGATTTACCCACGAAGCCGGGGTTGGATTATTTTTGTTCGTTAAAAGACAAACTGTTCCGTGTCCATGAATTGGCGCGTAGACACTTGGCGGACGCCGGTGTTAAACAGCGCCGCGTGTATGACACTCACAGCCGAGGGCGAGACTTTGCTACTGGGGAGCAGGTTTGGGTGTATTCTCCCGGAAGGAAAAGGGGGCTCTCGCCTAAGCTCATGTCTCACTGGGTGGGCTCCTGTACGGTTATCGGCCAGCTCTCTGATGTAGTCTACCGGGAGAGGTTGACGGGGCGGGGCGGGGAAAGTGGTTGGGTTAGTGGCTTCGGCCAGGGTGTGTGTGTGAGTTAGAAGTGTGTCCTGTTGATCTGTGTTTAGTGACTGTTGACTGTGTAGTTTATGCTGTTCTGTGCCGTGATGAATTAAATTACTCCCAGCCATTTGCATTGGGCAGCAAGAAAGCTCACTTGTCTCTCCAAGTCCCTTCTTAGCAATGAAAAACGCTACTATATATATATATATATATATACAATTTACATACATACATACACACACACACACACACACACACACATATATATATATATATATATATATATATATATATATATATATATATATATTGTAGCATTTATCACCGCCACGCAGGAACTTGGAGAGACGAGTGAGCTTCTTTGCTGCCCAATGCAAATGGCTGGGAGTAATTTATTTCTCTTCAGCATGTAAACACCAAAACAATCACATCCAACCTCCATAAAACACACCTCAACCACACACACACCTCTGGCGACCACTCGCGACCGCCCCGTCAACCGCACCCGGTAGACTACGTCAGAGAGCTGGGCCAGTACCGCGCAGGGCCCCACCCAGTGAGACATAAGCTTAGGGGAAAGCCCCCTTTTCCTTCCAGGGGAATACACCCAAACCTGCTCCCCAGTAGCAAAGTCTCGTCCCCGGCTGTGTGAGTCATACACGCGGCGCTGTTTAACACCAGCGTCCGCCAAGTGTCTACGCGCTAACTCGTGGACACGGAACAGTTTGTCTCTTAGCGAACAAAAATAATCCAACCCGGCTTTGTAGGTAAATCCACTTGTGGAGGGGGGCCGAACACCAGGTCCACGGGCGTGCGCAATTCGCGACCGAACATTAACGCCGCTGGCGTCAGCTGTGAAGACTCCTGCACTGCGGTGCGATAGGCCCACAGCACGAGGGGCAGATGTTCGTCCCAATCCTTCTGCCGGGCGCTGGTAAGCACGGCAAACTGGGTAGTGAGTGTCCGGTTGAAACGCTCCACGAGGCCGTCACTCTGCGGATGAAGGGGCGTGGTGCGGGTCTTTTTCACCACGAGGCGCTCGCACACCGCCGCAAACACCTCCGCCTCGAAGTTACGCCCCTGATCGCTGTGCAACTGCTCCGGGGCGCCGAACCGGCTGAACACCTCATCCACCAGCACTCGAGCCGTGGTGGAAGCGCTCTGGTCAGGAACGGCAAACGCCTCCGGCCACTTGGTGAAGTAGTCCATGGCCACCAGCACATACCGGTTCCCGCGATCGGAAATGGGAAACGGCCCGAGAATGTCCACGCCCATACGCTCCATAGGTGCCCCCACCCGAAAGTCTTGCAGGGGTGCTCGCGAACGCTGGGTAGGGCCCTTCTTTGCCGTGCAGACTTTGCATCTGTGCACAAAGAGTTCGTTATCAGTGTGGCAGCCCGGCCAATAGAAACGAGCGCGCAGCCGCCGCAAAGTTTTTGTTACGCCGAAGTGTCCCGCGCCCGCGTGCCCATGAACCATCCCTAACACCCGTGTCCGCAAAGTCCGCGGCACCAGCAGCTGAAAATACTCGCCAGCGCCGCACGGCCGCTCCCAGTGGCAATAGAGTAGGCCCCCCCGCAACGATAGTCTGTCAAACTGCGAATGGAGCGCTTTTACCTCTAGGCCCAGGTGGGCGACCGCGTTATACTCCGGTCTTTGGCCCGCTTTAACCCAACCTAATACCTGCTGCAGCGCCGGGTCCTTCTCCTGCTCGGCGATTAACTGTTCACAGTCCAGCTGCGGCACCGGCGCAACGGCTATAGGCGATGGTTTAGGCACCGCAGTAACGTGCCTAAACGCCGGCTCGGACGGCTGGTTACCGACGGGGGCTCCGGAGGACTGTGCAGGAAGACTGTTCTGACTCACGAGGTTCGAAAAGTGCTCGACATCGCAATCACCCGCGCGTGCTTCTAACCTCTCGCAGTGCCGACAGCGCTCGTTGCTACACGGCCGGCGGGACAAAGCATCGGCGTTAGCATGCAGTTTCCCCGCTCGGTGCTGAACGATAAAATCGTAATCTTGCAACCGCTCAAGCCAGCGCGCTAACTGTCCTTCAGGCTCTTTGAAGCTAAGCAGCCACACTAACGAAGCGTGATCGGTCCGCAGCAAGAAAGACTGCCCATATAAATACGGCCTAAAATGCTTAAGAGCCGCGACGACCGCTAACAGCTCGCGCCGCGTGACGCAGTAGTTCCTCTCCGGTCCAGACAACGCGCAGCTGAAGTAGGCGATAGCACGCTCTTTGCCCTCGGACACCTGAGACAGGACGGCCCCCAGGCCTACATCGCTTGCGTCCGTGTCGAGGATAAACATACGGGACGCGTCCGGATATTCTAGAACAGGCGACGTAACCAGAGCTTCCCGTAACTGGGTGAATGCTCGCGCGTGCACCCAGTCCCAGAGAAACGGCTGGTTCTTTCTCGTGAGCTCATGTAGCGGGCTGGCGATCGTGGCAAAATTCTTTACGAACCGGCGATAGTACGAGGCTTACCCGAGAAAGGTGCGTAGCTGCGACACATTTACCGGTTCAGGCCAATTTTGTACCGCAGCAATTTTGGCCGGATCCGTGGCAATCCCCTGGGCGCTAATCACGTGTCCCAAAAATATGTAGCAAATTAGCTTAAAAGGGAATATTTACAACTAATTATAACTGGTTATAACTAATAATAAATATTTAGATTAGAATTAACTGTAGCAGAATTAATGTACAATTATCTGATCTGTCCGTCCACCGAGCAGGTACTATAATTATTTATCAATTCTAGGAAAGGTTATTTCCTGGCCAAGGTAGGATAGCTTCCCTACTTTGCAGTGCTAGCAGTAATTTAGCATGTAACCGACGGAACAACAATTCAATGACTTTGGATTGTGAGCAGCACACAGAGACAATCTATAGTGAAAACAATGAATTTAATAAAGGGGGCTATAGCTAACATATAACAACGTTAAACAAACACATACAGTACATACAGGGTAAAAGAACAGTGAGGAAGAAAGAAAAGAACAAAAGAATGGCAGTACTTCACATCGATTAACCACAACCCAATGAGAATCATCAAAGACTCAAGGTTCACCTTAAAAGGGGCTAAAACTTATAAACGCATCTAAAGAGTTTTAAAGGATACTTGCATTGGTCTCTGTTTATGAAAAAGAGTCCTGATTCAGTAGACACAAGGGTGTAGATGGTCGATCTCAAGGTGTGCGCTGGAGATTTTCCTCTGGTTCCTCGAGAGGGAGGAATAGTCCACAGCGAGTTGACAAAGTTTCTTGAAGGTAACACTGCCGAAGGTTAAACTCAAGAGATGAGTTTTGCAGAGAGTAGAAGAAGTGTTCGTCTCAAAAGAAGAGGGTTTTTGAGCCCCGAATAGCCTGGGTTAGGGACTTTTGATAGTGCCCTGACACACCCACTGTTTGGGTGCAGTGGCCAATCAAAGGCATGAATTTTTAGCGGGAGAAACTTCCTTTGTCTCCTTTTATGGCCCATTGGAATTTTTACTGCTGGTCCAGAGGGTTGTTGCAGTTTATTTCAAAATATTGTAGAAAATACATAATGTCTTTTGTAATCACATGGAATACATCATTGTTTGAGAAATAAGGATTAGATCATTTTGATACCAAGAAAGGCACCTTTAGGATATAGGAAAAAGGAGATACATTTATACACTTGAATATAGGCAATTAGAGTCTAAATAAGGCGAATAAAAAGTTGTAACTAGTGTAATCAGACAAGGGAGCATACATACAATGCCTGCATATACAGGATACCTTTTATAATAGCATAATCATGGTATAAAATAGAGTAAATGTCCTTATGTGTGTGCGTGATGTGTACTGCAAGTGTGGAGCCAGACCCCTGGTCTGGTTAGACTGTTGGTGGCTGGCTCAGAGGTCCCCTGCTAGTGTTTGGAATGTGTTTGAAGTTTGATGTAGAGACTTGGGAACTGATCTGTTTAGCCTCCTTGTGATAAGGGTGGGGAACTCACTGGCCATAAACACCCATATAAATGTAAAACATGGGCCCAGGCCTGTAATTTATAGACAAATGTCAAAGGCTAAAAGGGTCTTATGCATTCATAGAGTCCAAACGATCATCTGTGATCCTAACCAGACGCTACAACTCCCCCCCTTTGGCTGAAGATGTTCCACTAGGAACGTCATCGGACAACATTGGACCACGATGGTCGGATGGCAGGTGGATCATCAAGTCCTCGGATCTTCAGCCTGGGTGTTCTCCTTGTTCAGCATTGTCTCTGCCTGGGTTCCTCTCCTACGGTGGTTTTGTTTGAACGTCCGAGGAAGTGCAGCCGTGCATCTGTTCATGGACCTTCGCACCACGTTCACTCGGTTAAACAGGACAAGGGCAAGGCCGAGTGTTAGGGTATACCCGACTGCTGTGGCAAGGCAAAGCGCTGTGTCTGCCGGAGTCCAGGAACGGGCCACGGGAAAGTTGGTCTGGGCAGGCCGCCGAGACAGTGCTTGAAGGGCTGTGTCGATTGGGGTGATATCGATCATTTGGGACCCCCCTTCCTCCAGGCTCTGTTCCAATTCAGGCTCCAGGGTGAGACTGTGATCCTTGAAGAAAGATGGGATTTCCACCTCGGCCTGGTATTCTTCACTTGGAAGGTGGTACAGCGCCAGGTCTCCGACGTGGAGGATGGCACCTTTGGGCACCTGAACCCACATACTCCGGTTGGGCAGGTTGACCCGGGTGGCAGTGTCATGCTGATCATAGGTCAGTGTGGCGGTATGGAGGGGTGTGTTAACCAGCCACTGACTTCCCACAATCTCTGCTTGTGTTTCCGTAACTTGGGCACGAGGTTTGGCCTCGGCGGGGCAGCGTGTCCCTTTCGGCATGGGCTGCAACCCGCAGATTCCTTCAGTATTGTCGCGGAGGAAGGGCTTGCTGGGGCAGAGATAGTGAATGTCTTTGGTCAGCGTGCACATGCGAAGGTTTGGGGCCAGGTATAACTGTGGGTTGCTGTCGTGGTAGACTACCACATCTGGCGTGTGTATCCTGATGCTTGTGTTTCCCTGCCAAAATCCAACATTGACGATGTCTTTGAGTCTGTAAATGTTGTCAGATTCAATGATGGGTAGGTTCAGAAGAAATGCCATCTCACTCTGTTCAGGGTCAACGTGTAGCAGGATGGAACCTCCCAGGGAGTAGGGAAGATGGGCTTGGAGCAAGTCAGGTGGATGAGTGGTAGCAGAGGTTAAAACTGTTTGTACAAGGCTCAGGGGTACCAGGTATGGGGGGATTCTACCCATGGCTAAGCTATCGATGGAAGAGCTCACCTCACGGAGCATGTCAGACATCAGTGTGGTGACCAGCTGAGTTTGGGCAACATCATCCTGTATAACAGAGAATAACTGTTTCACGGAGCTCACTGTTTTGTTTAACAAGACACTGTGAGTGTTCAGAACCACCAGGGTGCCCTTTAGTGATTTGCCTATAGTCTGCAGGGTTTGTCCCTGTAGTGTGAGTTGTTCTCTCAGCTGGGGAATCTCAGCCTGGACCTCCCTTACATGTTGCTTCAGGGTAGACAGCCGTACGGAGTTGACGCTGGTCATTCCCAGGTTGAACAGGGTTCCAACAGCAGCAGCAGCGCCGAGCAAGGCCCCCAGGAAGCGTTTGTTACGCCGATTGTATCCATTTAGCTCTGCTTGTGTGGCAGTCATTTTCTGCAGCTGAGTAAGCATATGTTGGATATCAGCCTCTGCGTGAGCTAGGGCATTCTCAGTCCATCGGGCACCTGCCCAACTGTAGTGTGCCGTTGCCTGGGGATAATGTGTCCGGTAGACATTTCGGGGGTCCAGTCGGACATACACCTTTTGGGTGTGGGTCCTGCAGTTAGTGATGAGAAGTCCAGGTTGGTCCCTCAGTGCGATGCCGGCTTCTGGACCTGGGGAGGTGATGTCAGGTTGTGGGTGTCCTCTGGTTAGCTGGAGGCATAGAATGGGGAGCCACAGCAGCATCCTGGTGCAGAGGGGAGGGAGAAAGGCATTGGGTCAGTAAGGGAAGTTCTCATCTGTTTAGAGCAGTCTTTTGTTTTGGGAACTACAGTAAGGTCTAGGTAAGGTCTAGTTGGAACTAGCCGTCCCGTCTCCCCCATCGCCTTGTTTTTGCCTGCCAGCAGCCACATGTCTCTTGATCTGGTTGCGATGGACCCATTTGAAAACCGGTTCTTTCTGTCCCCGGCTTATCTTGATCCGGTATGCGACAGGGGAGAGTTTATCCACGATCTCAAACGGTCCCGTCCAGTGTGGCAGAAACTTCTTTGACAGGCGATGAGAGGATGTCTGAGGCGGCTGAGTGTAGCAGTAATACCAGACCTTGTCACCCACGTCCAGTTCTTGGTGTGATGCCTTCCGGTCGTAATATGCTTTTTGACCTTCTGCGCTCTTTTGGAGTCGTTGTTGGGCAAAGGCAAATGCGGTTCTCAAATGCCGGTGTAGTTCCTCGAGATACTGGTGGGTGGTGTAGGCGGTGACAAGGTTGGTGTCTCCTGGCTGGTATAGCAGGTGTAATGTCAATGTCATTTGCCGGCCTGTCATCAGTTCGAAGGGAGACACACTTGTTGCTTCATTTGGAGTTGCTCTGATGGCCATGAGTACCAGCGGAAGTTTCACATCCCAGTCCTTTTGGTTGAGAGCCACAAATTTTCTTAGCATGCTGACTACGGTCCGGTTTGTACGTTCCACTTGTCCGGACGCGATTGGATGTTGGCTTATGTGCAGGTGTGCTTGTATTCCCAGAATTTTCCAAGTCTGCTGCATGGTCTCGGCTGTGAAGTGGGTGCCCCTGTCTGAGTTGACTCTCAGCGGCAGCCCGAACCTGGAGAATATGTGATTCATCAGGAGGTATGCTGTAGTTTGTGCAGTGTCATTGGGTGCCGGGAGGCATTCTACCCACTTCGTGAACTGGCATACGACTGTGAGGAAATACTTGTTGCCTCTGGTTGATCTAGGCAGGGGTCCAACCCAGTCAATTTGAAGGTCTGACCAAGGAAATGTGACTCCTCTGCGCTGTAGTGGGGCTCTGTGGTTTGGGTTTGCTGGTTGGAATTGGCAACACACAAGGCATCCTTTCACATACTCTGCCACATCTTGCTGCATGCCAGGCCAGTATGCCACTTGTTTTAGTGTCTCGTAAGTGGCTCTTGTGCCGTGGTGTCCCGCACATGGTGTGTCGTGAGCATACATCAGCATACCCCCCTTTAGGCACTGTGGCACCACAAGCCTTGGCGCAGTGAGGTCATCAGGGCAATACGCTAGGATGTTGTCCGTCACACGCAGCATAGATTTCACGTTTAGGAGTGCTTTGAGTTTTGGTGTATTCGCCAGGTGTGCGGCTGTGATAGGGTGGTTGGAGGGGTCGGAAAGGTGGTGAAGGATAGTCTGTATAGCGGGGTCTGAGGCTTGCATGTCAGCAATGTCGCTAGCGGTGATTTGAGGAGCCAGTGTAAGTGGCTGTGAGGCGTTCATTGTGACAGGCTGAGTTTGTTTACTGCGGGTTATGGCTACCACGTTAAGGGTGGGTGGGCGGTTAGGTGGGGACCATGCCTCGCCATGGAGTGCACCTGCTTTGGCTAGGGCATCTGTTTGGTCGTTAAGGTCCTTGTCTACTCCAGGTTGCTTAGAGTGTCCTTTCACTTTCTTCCAGTAGACGATCATATCATGTTTTCTCGTGATGTCGTCACAAACCTGAAACAGGTGTTGATGTTTAACTTCTTTGTTGTTCGCTGTCTTAAAACCATTTAGTTTCCAGTTTGGAAGATGGCACAGGAAGCTGAGTCTGGCATAGTTAGAGTCTGTGCAGATGAGCAGTTCTCTGATGTTGTGAGTCGAGGCTACTTGCAGAGTTATTAAAATAGCTGCTATCTCTGCATATTGTGACGATTGTGGACCCAGTTTGAAGTGTTGTGGTGGACAAGGTCGATCTTCTAGCCAGAGGACCCCAGCGCCTGCTTGTAGTTTGCCTTCTTGGTGATAGGAACATCCATCAACGTAGGCAGTGGGCATGCCTTGGCACACGTTTTCGTCAAAATATCTGTGGCAGGTTGACGGCTGTACCTGGGTCCGTTCTGCTTCTATGTTCTCTGTGGGTGCGTCCTCAGAGCAACTTTGGCAGGCTGCCAGGCCATTACCCAGCGCCGACTTGTGGTTCTGGGCATATCGTGCTTCCACATTGCGCCCCTGGAGAGCCATTAGCCATGTGGCTATGCGTGAGTTTGTGACCACACCGTCGCGGATGCGCCGGCTGTTGAGAAATGTGACAGGCTGGTGGCAGCTTTCAATGATGACTTTCTGTGCTCCAATGTAGTTGGAGAATCTCTGTAGAGCCCACACAGTACAGAGCAGGGCTTTCTCACAGTCTGAGTATTTGCACTCTGGAGGAAGAAGCATCTTGCTGTCATATGCAACCACCCTTTTGTCCTGGTCCTGGCGCTGGTATAGACCGGCACTGAGGCAGTGGCTGGAGAACCCAGCCTCCAAATAGAACTCCTTTTGTGGATCGGGGTAAGCCAGACATGGTGCAGTGCACAGATGTCGTTTCAGTTCCTCCATAGCATTTTGCTGAGTATCTGTCCAGGCAAATGGGCAGTCCTTTTTCAGCAGTGTAGTAAGAGGCCGTGCAATGTCCGAGTAGTTTTCAATGAACTGCCGCGAATAGTTGCATACACCTAGAAAACTTCTGAGTTCTGAGACATTGGCAGGTGGCTTGATGGTTTGGATGGCTTGAATGCGGCTGGATTGAGGCTCAATACCTTGTGGTCCAATAAGTAGACCCACATAGTTGACTTTGGATTTTCCCCATTGTCCCTTGTGGAGGGCGATCTTGGCACCAGCAGCAGTCAGTTGGTGCAAAACATGGTCAATCTCTTTGAGGTGATCAGCCACAGTCATGCTTTTCATAAGAACATCATCAACGTAGATTAGATTCCCTCTTACTCTGGCATCTGGACACGCTTTGTTAAGAAAAATATTAAATTCGGCAGGTGAGTTGGCATAGCCGAATGGACACCTTGTGAAGGTGTATTGCCGGTTGCTGAAGGTGAAAGCCAGCTTATGTTGGTCATCTGGATGCACCGGTATAGTCCAGAATCCGGAGGCCACATCGAGCGTGGAGAAGATGGTGGCACCTTTGATTCTCGGGATCTCTTGTTCAAGTTGGGTCATGGGCCACCGTGATAGCGGCACCTGCTGGTTCAGCTTCCTATAGTCGATCGTCGGTCGCCACTTGCCGTTTGGTTTGAGGACAGGCCAGATGGGGGCAGAATAGGTGCTGTTGCATGGCCGAATAACACCCTTTTCAAGCATAGAATTGATGATCTCTTGTACAGGTTCATATGATTCTAGGGGTATCTTGTATTGCTTGACAAAAGTGGGAGGCGCTTTTGGGTGTGTCGGTATCCGCACTACGTGGAGGTTAGTGAGGCCGCAGTCTAAAGAGTCCTTGGCAAATGACTCTTTGTATTTGTACAGGTCTTGGCGGAGCTTGTGGCGGTCCGCATCCTCCTGTATAGCATCAGCGTCTTTCAGAATTTGCTGGACTTGTTTCTCAAAACCTGGGTATGGCTCTTCTGCCATCGATTCGTTGGTCTCGTGGGCTATCAGGGGTGCAGCAACATGGTCGGTCTCACTGGTGGCGCAGTTGGAGACGGTATACACTGAGAGATGTTGGTCTTCTGTCAGCTCTGTCCTACACACCTGCTCCTTGACCACTGGCATGACCGAAGCTATGGTGATGGTATTGAAGGGTGCTGTTGACACGGGTTTGCCAGCATTTTCTTCTGGAATCATTGACTCTGGGATGGGTCCAATTACTGGAAGAATCAGTTCAAAGTCGTGGAAGTCATAACTTACTAGCCAACCCAGGCGGTAGGCCTTTGGTACTTTGGCATCCATTGCTGTGCAGTTATTGAACAGGATGTACACTGCCCGAGATGTTACCTCAACGAGGGGTGTGGCTTCCAGAGTGAGGCCCAGTTCCCCACACTCGGGTGAGGGCTGGAAGAAGCCCAATGTGTGGCTGCAGGTCTGGCCAAGTCGCAGGTTGAGTCGAACAGCGACTCCTTTGGTGTAGGCGGGTATTACAGTCTCTTGTTCGTTGACCAACGTGCAGAACTCTGGGATGGTTTGACCCGACTGGAGGTTCTCGAGGTTGACAGGAACAGTGGAGGCCTGTGAGGTCATGGGAGCCCATATCACTTCATTGATTGTGTCCACGTGAGCCCTGAGTCGAATCAAAATGTCTGCTCCAATGTACACATCATGCGGTAGGTCTGGAAGGACCAGGAAGTAATGAGTTAAACACCTGTCATTCCACTTTAAGTTCAGAGCGCAGATGCGCTTGGCAGTTACCATGGTTGACAGGCAGGGGTTTAAAGGGAAGCGGGTGCGCTTGTTAGCTAGTGGGGATGTCCACGGCTTGCTGAGTGAGAGCACTGAACAGTGAGGCACTGATGGCTGAATTGTCTGCCCATAGTGCTAGCATGGAGTCAGTTGTTGTAACATCATTCAGCTGTCAGGCCCCCATAACTTGAAGGTCATATGAGTCAGAGTCTTTGGCTAGCTGGAAAGTGCATAGCCGTGACCTTGAACTTTGCTCTTGGGTCGACGCATTCCCGGGGCTGTTTGCAAGGCTTCCTGTGACCTTTGTGACCTGGCAATCTGTCTGGTGGGATCTTGGTGACTGAGGGGGCAGGGGTTCTCGCACTTGGGCCCAAAATTTAAGCTGTTTGAAATCCAATAGGGGCTCAAAGTGGTCTAGCAGGTCCTTGCCAATAAGGAGAGGGTATGTGTCCAATGGGGAAATGTACACAGGGTGCACTAGGCTCATAGGGCCGATGGTTAGGTGAATGGGAGCTAGTTGTTCCAGTTTTACATCATTTTGGCTGTATGATTGCACGTTTAGCACACAGCTCTGATATTTAAGGGTTCGATTCTGTCTCTTGACGGCGATCTGCAGCCTGTCAAAAAGCTGCGCTGACATTAACGTCAGGTCGGCTCCTGTGTCCACCAGGGCCTCTAGCCTCACTTCATTTTCCAATGTGACAGCCAGGTAGAGTTTCTTGGCCACCCCCCTTTCAATTAGGTTCCCTAACAACCTTGGCATTGGGGCCTGTGTGGTGATTGGCAGGCAGTCAGGACCGATTTCATGTGGCTCTTCCGGGAGACAGACCACCAAAACCGCACTCTCGGGTACATTGAGATCCTGGCTGAGGGTGTGAAACTGGACGTCGACTGGCTCTGGTGTTTCGGTAGTCATCCGCAGTGGTTGTGTGATGTCATCACTTAGTGATGGGATCTCTTGTTGTGTGGTCAACAGAGGATTAGCATTGAGTTGTTTGGAAAGTTCACTTTGGGGAAACTCTGATTGGGCGTTAGGGTCCGACATCACGGTTAGTCATAACTGGTCTGATTCATCCTTTTTGTCTCTCTTGTGGTGCTTTTTCTAGGGGAGTTCCTTTAAAACTCTCATAATCTCTGCTGACTCGAATGTGGCTTCCCGGTTCGGGTCTGTCGATGGTTTAAATCTGGACTGGTCCCGAGCATGTTGAGAGGGGTTCTGCTGCTGGTTGCCGGAGTTGGGCGCTTGTTTTGCTGAAAACCGGTTCCTTTTAGGCCGCCTCTTTCCTTCCCATGTGGCGCCACCCTGTGGGTTGGGAGGTGTTTGCGACCTGTCCCAGGGTCTTTCGGAGTGCCCCGTTTGGTGCTTGGGCGGTGCATCACCATGTCCGCGCTGCCCCCCGTTGGCTGGGAAGGGTCCTGCCATTCTGTTGTCATTGGGGCTTTGCTCGGCTCCCTCTAGAGCGAGCTCTACACTCTGATTAGACACAGGATAGATGGTGGGGGTTTTCCCTGTCTTTTCAGAAGCAGCTCTTTGTTTTGCATAGGCCTTGTGGGCTAACTCTCTCAGTTGTTGGGTGGACATAGTCCGTGGGCATGCCAAAACCCCCAGATGGTGACTCACTGTGGGGTGCAGGTTCCGGAGGAACAGGGACCTAAAATTAATATCGTCCTCCATTCCCGGCTCGTTTCGTGCTCCGAAGTAGGCCTGTCGGAGTCTGTTGTAATACGCTTGCGTGGTTTCCTGTCTGCCCTGTTTAAGGTCCATGGCCGTGATCAGTCCCTGCTCTGACTCTGGGTCAGAGAACTCCCTGATTAAGGCTTGCTGCAGTTGCTGGTAATCCCTTTTAACTGTCTCTGTCTGCCGGTCTAGAAAACTGCGCACCTCACGGCTAGCAGTGATTCTGAGCAGATAAAGTCTGTCTCGTGTGGTAGCATTAGTCACCGTTTGCAGGTGGAAGTCCACGTCGTTGAGGTATGAGTGGACGTCATGGCCTCCTGCAGGGTTGGGAGTAAAGACGGGAATGTTTCTAGCTAGCTTATCCAATTCCTTGGTTGACACGCCATGATCAGAGGATAATCTTTGGAAGGGTTCCAACCCCCTTCCTGCTGCCAGGGGTTCTGGGATGCTGGCAGCTGATGTCTTGAGCACTGGGCTCTCACCCCCCTTTCCAATCAGTATATTTTGACTAGGGGGTACTAGTCCACTGGTTAAGGGAAACTCGGTGGTGTGCATCTCTCTTTCAGGATCCCCTTGCAGTCTATATGCGTGTTTAAGCTCTTTGTGAACTGTGTCAAGTTCTTCTTTCAAATAGTCTCTTTGTTGGGCCAGAGTACAGACCTCAGTTCGGGTACTTCGCAGGTGGCCTTCATAGGCCCTGGCCCTGGCTTCTCTTTCCTTTAGTTCTGTCTCTGCTCTCATCAGGAGTGCCTCAGCCTGCTCAAGTTTTTCGCTCAGCTTCTCTCTGGCATCCTTTTCCTGCTTTTCTCTGTGTGCTGTATCGGCGCGGAGATCAGTCAAGGCGTTTTGTAGTCTCTCCAATTCTTCCTGTAGCTCTGGGTCCTTCTCGTCCGCTGTCCTGTCCTGAGTCTCCGACTTTAGTTGCTCCAGTTGCCTCTGACAGAGCACCAAGTTCTTCTGAGCTTCCCCAGCTTGGAGCTTTAGCACTGCAGCCTCCTGTTCCTTGTGGTGGATCGTTGCTTCACTCAGCTTTGCGTGGCCGAGGAGATTATGAGCCAGCGACCCGATGATCTTGGCCAGCTCTTTGTGGCTGTAGTCCTGTGTCGGATCGCGGGCCATCAATGCACTCAGGTTGTCATCGAGCTGTTCTCGGCTCAGGTTCTGCAGGTCCCCGGTGGGTTCAGGGAGAAGGTTACTAGTCAAGGCATTCATCCAGACCTCTAGACGATCCCAGTGGGCCTCAGGGCTGGATGATCGAGACATGTTGGCTTACTGGTGAAGAGAGAGAGGGAGAGAGAAAAGGGGAGGGACAGCACAAAAGTCCAATGCAAGTCCTACCAGTGTTAACGACAATAGTGTGACAATAGTACTTAGGTTGGACGGTATAATTGGTTTGGTGACTATAATAATTAATAGCGAATAGTCCAAGCGCCTGTTACCTCAGCCGTGAATGGTAGGGAGTGCCTAATTGTTGTGGGGGCACCGGAAAGGATCTAACTCCGGACTGTTGACAGCGTGACCGCCTAACGGCCTGTGCAGTTTGGGTCGTCAATCTATTGCTCAGCCTTCCCTGATGATTCTCAAAGGCTTGGTTTCTTAATCAAAGAAGACAGAAACAAAATGACAACAGGCAAACAAATACACAAAGCACAGAGAAAAGATATAGGAGCGAGCAGATTTAAGCCTTTTAGTCGCTTTGCCGACTAAGCACTAGGGTGAATGCTACCTAGAAGTACCACAAAGGCCTAGAATACAGAGGTTGACTCTTAACTTGAGTTTAAACACTGTTTGAACCAAATTTTACTGAGGCTTAACAAAAGAGAAAGAGGCTTAAATAGGACACAATAATCATGTTACTCAAAGTTATGTAGCACAGGAAGTGTCCGAATAAGCTTTCCAAATAAACTGACAGGGTTACCCAGGAAACCCACCTACAGAGAATGACCACAAGGTGGAGTGGGTGAGCTACTATAGGTTAGAAAAGAGGGGGTAAAGTTGAAACTGGGAAGTGTTAGCCACCTAGCTAGTCTGCCCTCTAGTGTTAGTCAAAGGTACTTTGATTAAATCCGAGCGCTTGCTCTAGCGGCCGATCTACTGCGAGGTCACAAGTACACTGTAATTTGACTTTTAAGGTTTGTGCAAATTAGCTGCACACAGATGTGTGTGTGGCAGGGTTTCTTTGCTGCCTGTTACACACTAACGGTTACAAACAGGGTTTCTTCGCTGTTTGTTACACATTAATTTAACTTAAATGTTTGTGCAAATTAGCTGTACAAAGATGTGTGTGGCAGGGTTTCTTCGCTGCCTGTAACACACTGATAACTACAAACAGGGTTTCTTCGCTGTTTGTTATACACTAATTTGGCTTTAAGGTTTGTGCCAATTAGCTGCACAAAGAGGTGTGTGGCAGGGTTTCTTCGCTGCCTGTAACACACTGATAACTACAAACAGGGTTTCTTCGCTGTTTGTTATACACTAATTTGGCTTTAAGGTTTGTGCCAATTATCTGCACAAAGAGGTGTGTGGCAGGGTTTCTTCGCTGCCCACCCACTTACAATTAAAAACAGGGTTTCTTCGCTGTTTTTATGATAATATAAGGCCTTTAAAAGATGATAAGAGGAACATCGCTCAAATCAATCTTTATCGCGGTGAAGGAAGATTTCTTCGTTCCAACAGGCGATCTTGATAATATTAAAATGTAAAGAGATTTCTTCGTCTTTACAAGTACAATACTAAAGGTGGTTTGAACCACCCAATCAAGAGAGTGAGTTCGCGTTGCGACTTGCCTCACTTTAGCGCGCGTAATACCACACAACTAGATCGATACTGAGTTTGCTCACAAAACAAGTTTGAAATGTGCCCGCATTCTCCACCAAAATATGTAGCAAATTAGCTTAAAAGGGAATATTTACAACTAATTATAACTGGTTATAACTAATAATAAATATTTAGATTAGAATTAACTGTAGCAGAATTAATGTACAATTATCTGATCTGTCCGTCCACCGAGCAGGTACTATAATTATTTATCAATTCTAGGAAAGGTTATTTCCTGGCCAAGGAAGGATAGCTTCCCTACTTTGCAGTGCTAGCAGTAATTTAGCATGTAACCGACGGATCAACAATTCAGTGACTTTGGATTGTGAGCAGCACACAGAGACAATCTATAGTGAAAACAATGAATTTAATAAAGGGGGCTATAGCTAACATATAACAACGTTAAACAAACACATACAGTACATACAGGGTAAAAGAACAGTGAGGAAGAAAGAAAAGAACAAAAGAATGGCAGTACTTCACATCGATTAACCACAACCCAATGAGAATCATCAAAGACTCAAGGTTCACCTTAACACTAGAAGCGCCGCGCCAGTGTCACCTACTAAAAGCGCGGTTCAGCGGTCTTTTGACCGCCTATTGTTTTGAATGGGAAGCTGTTGCTGACACACAATGATCGCTAGATGGCGCTTTCACACAAAGCAAATAGTTTAGCTCCAAGATCAACTTGCACTTGGACAATGCGCCATTCATTCTCGCGTTGATAATCAGCGGTATCTTTTTTCATATTCAACTGAGAAAAGCTCTACTTAATTTTATATCGTATGGAAAACATTTATTCGTTTTTTCATTCTATTTGAAGCTTCTGAACGTCTTGGATGGAGCAGGAGCAGCGATTTAGTTCTGAACTCGCTTCCGTGAAATTATCGCTAAAACAATAATGTGTTTGAATAAATCAGATCTACCACAGCAGATAATAAACTATGCTATGTCATAACCGAATCAAACACCACGACTATGCCTCATTTCGTTCGTCGGAAACGTGGTTCACTTGGCCGCGGTGTATTATAAACCTGCGGAATGTTTCACTGTTTATGCCCACATAAGATTCATGTAATAAAAGCGAGTGAAATGTGGAAGTGGCCACTCAATGAGAACTAAATCAAAGATTTCGGTAACTACACTGAGTGTATAGTGATACTAAATAGCTGAACAACTTTATCGTTTACCTCTGAGAAAAAAAGCTGTATTTTGTTTGTTTATATTTAGAATTTTTATAACAGTACAAGCAGACACACACACACACACACACCCCCCCTGAGCCCTCGGTAAACATCCAATCACCGTCGGTATGCAAATGAGTCAAGACGTAGCCTAACGTGGTGTCATGTCTGATTTCAGCGGTCACGGAGAGGAAAGACTTTGAAGCAGATGCAGCGTTTTTTTCAGTTACAACAAGCACAGCGATGAGTCCACGTTGTTTCACTGGTTATGACATAGTGACACTAAACAGCTGAACAACTTCACTTTTTTGGGAAAAATAGCTGTATTTTGTTTGTTTATATGTAGAATTGAATAAATAAATGAATAACACCTTTATATCCCCTCTCAAGAGAGTGCCATAGTCTATTGTTAGTTTTAATGATTTGGCTGAAACTAATTATCACTACATAAGTACCCCAACACCATTGATCATGAGTTTCAGCTGAAACTAATTCATATGTGTGTGTAATATGTGTGTGTGAGTAAACGAGGCCGGCTCTACGCAGGGCAAGAGGGGCAGCGCACCCTCAAATATATGTCTGCACATGTTAATATATTCCTAAAATTTATATATTAAACAAGCGTCCACGGAGTGGACCAGTTTATATATTAATCTTAATATTAATATATTAATCTAAGCTTGAACTTATCATCATTGTTTCTTTCAGATTCCGCTTCAGTGTGTTTCTTAATCTTTCCCCACATTTTTGTGTCAAACTATTATACACATATTATATATATGTGTATTTATATATATTATATAACAAATAAAATCCGTATTACTTGACCCTGAAGTTTAGTTTAGCACACAAAAAAACAGAAACGTCCTTTCTGGTAAATCAACTGCATATGTGTTTTATTTACAGCAATTCTTTAAAAATAAATATACATTGTACAGTACAAGGTAAACACGAGGAAGATTACAAAATGAAAAAACAAACAGTGTCTACTTTATAAACAGCTTAGTATATTGTGCGTCGAGATGCTAAAATCCCTTGCATGTTGCCCCTATATTTTGTGCTTCAATTCCAAGTAAAGAGATATTTGACCGGCAGCCTAGAAACAAAAGAACTGTAGGTGTGATCACAACCCCCTCCGAACGACCGTGCCATCAATCACTGACCACCTCAGAAGTTCCCTCCAATGTATGCTGATGTTTTGCAAGTTTTTTTAGCACCATTCAAAGGCTTACAATTCATTGAGCTTAGATTACTAGCAGATGACATAAGTTTTGTTTCTGAACATCTGCCGCTTAATTTTTATTTGCTTACGAACACAAGTTCCCTTCAACAGTGTGAATTCTGCCCATGATGCTTGCATCGCTTTATTAACATTCCAAGCATAGCTTTGGTGCATTCTTTGAGCATTTGCCACAGACAAGCCGCTTACAGGTCTGGCAGATATAAGAGGTTTTGTTCACTGCACATCTGCCAATTTGACACTGCCTCCTTTTCGCAGGTGGAGAAGGAGTTTCAGGTAAAGTTCGCTTGCATACCATTGCCATTGCCCCTGCTGCCTTTTCCGTTTTCTGTTGCGCACATAACTCCTTTACCAACTCCAGAATAAATCTCCTCCTGCTTATGGTCACATTCATGCACTGTTTATATAGAATATGTGCATTAATTGCCGCCAGGTCTAGGAGGTTGTAAAACACAGCCACGGGCCAGCGCCGGGTGCCTGCCTTTACTGAATACAGCCGAGCCATTTGATCCATCAACGCCAACTTTAGTGCTGTTGTAGTAGGAAATTGTTTCAGGCAGTTTTTTTTCGCCATTATCAGTTGAAACTGCCTGATGCATTGTGCTCAGAACGCATACATTTTTTTTTTCGTTTTGCCTGATAAATCGTGAGCAAAACTCAAAGGTTGTCTTATGAATACTAAAAAAAAATAAATTTTCAGTTTACATATACATTACATTTTAAGCAGATGGGCCATAAAACTGATCATATATATATATAAAGAGTCAAATTCAGGCTTTTACTATAGTGGATTCCAAGGACTTGTAACTTAAAATGTAACGTTTAGCTTAGATTTGGTTTATATTGGTTTATAGTCTTATAGTAGAAAACACGAGGTAAATTTGACTATATTCATTTACTTAGGTTAAATGAATTGTAAGCCTTTGAATGGTGCTAAAAAAAAATGCAAAACATCAGAATACATTGGAGGGAACTTCTGAGGTGGTCAGTGATTGATGGCACGGTCGTTCGGAGGGGGTTGTGATCACACCTACAGTTCTTTTGTTTCTAGGCTGCCGGTCAAATATCTCTTCACTTGGAATGGAAGCACAAAATATAGGGGCAACATGCAAGGGATTTTAGCATCTCGACGCACAATATACTAAGCTGTGTATAAAGTAGACACTGTTTTTTATTTTTTTATTTTGTAATCTTTCTCGTGTTTACCTTGTACTGTACAATGTATATTCATTTTTTAAAGAATTGCTGTAAATAAAACACATATGCAGTTGATTTACAAGAAACGTTTCTGTTTTTTGTGTGCACACTTAAGCGGAATCTGGACGAAACAATGCTGATAAGTTCAAGCTTAGATTAATATATAAACTGGTCCACTCCGTGACCGCTGAAATCCGACAGACGGTAATTGGATGTTTACCAAGGGCTCAGGAGAGGTGTGTGTGTGTGTGTGTGTGCGCGCGCGCGTGCGTGCGCTGCAGCCTGTCCCTTTTTCAGCGGATTTTTCCGCTACTGCAGATCAGTTTAGCAACTTTATATCAACAATATATTTAATATATAAATTTTAGGAATATATTAACATGTGCAGACATATATTTGAGGGTGCGCTGCCCCTCATGCCCTGCGTAGAGCCGGCCTCGTTTACTCACACACACACACATATTACACACACATATGAATTAGTTTCAGCTGAAACTCATGATCAATGGTGTTGGGGTACTTATGTAGTGATAATTAGTTTCAGCCAAATCATTAAAACTAACAATAGACTATGGCACTCTCTTGAGAGGGGATATGAAGGTGTTATTCATTTATTTATTCAATTCTACATATAAACAAACAAAATACAGCTATTTTTCTCAAAAAAGTGAAGTTGTTCAGCTGTTTAGTGTCACTATGTCATAACCAGTGAAACAACGTGTTTCAAAGTCTTTCCTCTCCGTGACCGCTGAAATCAGACACGACACCACATTAGGCTACGTCTTGACTCATTTGCATACCGACGGTGATTGGATGTTTACCGAGGGCTCAGGGGAGGTGTGTGTGTGTGTGTCTGCTTGTACTGTTATAACAATTCTAAATATAAACAAACAAAATACAGCTTTTTTTCTCAGAGGTAAACGATAAAGTTGTTCAGCTGTTTAGTGTCACTATACACTCAGTGTAGTTACCGAAATCTTTGATTTAGTTCTCATTGAGTGGCCACTTCCACATTTCACTCGCTTTTATTACATGAATCTTATGTGGGCATAAACAGTGAAACATTCCGCAGGTTTATAATACACCGCGGCCAAGTGAACCACGTTCCCGACGAACGAAACGAGGCATAGTCGTGGTGTTTGATTCGGTTATGACATAGCATAGTTTATTATCTGCTATGGTAGATCTGATTTATTCAAACACATTAATAAAGCTTTATATCCTCAGGATGGGTCATTGCATTTTTTAGAGATAATTGCAACAGAAATTTTTAAACAGAATGAACAAACTAATGAATTTTCTCGAAACGTTATAAAATAAAGTAAAGCTAAATCCTCTAAATCTCCTTATAAAATATCGCTGATTATCAACGCCAGAATGAATGGCGAATTGTCAATATTTCACGGATAAAAAAAAATTATTATATATATATATATATATATATATATATATAATAAACTGCATATATGGAATGAAACCTGAGACAGTTACACACTGAATGACGCATAGATGGTATGCGCGATTCCTTGCGCCATCTGCTGAGAGAAATGAGAATCGCAGGTTGGAAAAGGCAGGAAACGGCATGACCGGCGCGCAGCTGTCAGCGATTTCACGTAAATAAGAGCAAAATAGCTTTATACTGGCTTTTACTGGTGCGATTTTGAAAATTTAAGCATACAGGGTGATTAAGCTCACAGATCTAGGAAAAGTCATGGAAGGAGGGTCCTGGAAATTGAACGAGTGTGAAGTATTATTTTTTTTTTACCCCCTTGCGGTCAAATGACCGCTGCTCGGCGCTTCTAGTGTTAAAAGGGGCTAAAACTTATACACGCATCTAAAGAGTTTTAAAGGATACTTGCATTGGTCTCTGTTTATGAAAAAGAGTCCTGATTCAGTAGACACGAGGGTGTAGATGGTCGATCTTAAGGTGTGCGCTGGAGATTTTCCTCTGGTTCCTCGAGAGGGAGGAATAGTCCACAGCGAGTTGACAAAGTTTCTTGAAGGTAACACTGCCGAAGGTTAAACTCAAGAGATGAGTTTTGCAGAGAGTAGAAGAAGTGTTCGTCTCAAAAGAAGAGGGTTTTTGAGCCCCGAATAGCCTGGGTTAGGGACTTTTGATAGTGCCCTGACACACCCACTGTTTGGGTGGAGTGGCCAATCAAAGGCATGAATTTTTAGCGGGAGAAACTTCCTTTGTCTCCTTTTATGGCCCATTGGAATTTTTACTGCTGGTCCAGAGGGTTGTTGCAGTTTATTTCAAAATATTGTAGAAAATACATAATGTCTTTTGTAATCACATGGAATACATCATTGTTTGAGAAATAAGGATTAGATCATTTTGATACCAAGAAAGGCACCTTTAGGATATAGGAAAAAGGAGATACATTTATACACTTGAATATAGGCAATTAGAGTCTAAATAAGGCGAATAAAAAGTTGTAACTAGTGTAATCAGACAAGGGAGCATACATACAATGCCTGCATATACAGGATACCTTTATAATAGCATAATCATGGTATAAAATAGAGTAAATGTCCTTATGTGTGTGCGTGATGTGTACTGCAAGTGTGGAGCCAGACCCCTGGTCTGGTTAGACTGTTGGTGGCTGGCTCAGAGGTCCCCTGCTAGTGTTTGGAATGTGTTTGAAGTTTGATGTAGAGACTTGGGAACTGATCTGTTTAGCCTCCTTGTGATAAGGGTGGGGAACTCACTGGCCATAAACACCCATATAAATGTAAAACATGGGCCCAGGCCTGTAATTTATAGACAAATGTCAAAGGCTAAAAGGGTCTTATGCATTCATAGAGTCCAAACGATCATCTGTGATCCTAACCAGACGCTACAATACGGTCTCTCGCCGCAACAGCTGACACTTTTTGGGATTAAGCCGCAAGTTCGCCCGCCGGATGGCTAAAAATACCTCCCGTAGGTTAGCTAACGCGACCCCAAATTCCTTGCCGTGCACCAGTAAATCGTCTAAATACACTACACACCGGTTGCGAGGAATATCTGCCAATACTTTCTCCATCAAGCGTTCGAACGTAGCTGGAGCGTTACATAGGCCAAATGGCATGCGTCGGAATTGCCACAGCCCCTGTCCGATAGAGAACGCTGTTTTAGGACGTGCTTCCGGGGCGAGTTCTACCTGCCAATACCCGCTACGCAAATCCAGCGAGCTAAACCACGCCGAGCCCGCAACGTGTTCAAGCGCATCATCTATTCGCGGTAACGGATAAGAATCTTTGCGCGGTACCTCGTTTAACCGCCGGTAATCCACACAAAACCGCCACGAGTCGTCTTTCTTCCGCACAAGCACAACCGGCGAAGACCACGGCCCGGACGCTGGCTCTATGACGCCCGAGTCGGCCATCTCCTGCAGCGTCTGCTCGGCGATAGCCCATTTAGCTAATGGGAGCCGTCTCGGATGTAGCCGCACAGGAGCTGCGTTACCCGTATCTATGGTGTGCTGCACCAAGTTGGTATGAGTGCACTCGCGCTCGTCTACTGCGAAAATGTCCGCGAACTCGTGCAAAAGAGACTTCACGGTGTCGGTCTGTGTCGGACTTAGCCCCACACTGCTACGCTCTATCAGCTCGGCCATTATCCTCACTCGGTCGGCTACCGGATGTTTACCTGGCGCGTCCACCAGAAGTTCCGCCCCCCTGGTGCGTGCTACTAACACGTCCGACTGCGCTTTGGGCACTAGCAGCCTAGCTAACCCGAAGTTACCGCACAGAGTGCCGTCCGCGAGATTCAGTACCGCACCCCACCTTTGCAAAATGTCTAACCCTAAAATACAATCATCCTCTATGTCTGCCTCAAAGAATGGATGAGAAAGAATGACTGCACCTACTTGTATTCGCACTGTGCGACAGGCCCGTATCTTCAGGTAACTCCCCGACACGGTGCGAATGTTCAACGCTGGTTCTGGCAGCATACAACTGCGCTCGCCGCTCCCCAATAGGCCCCAGCGCAGCAGCGAAACTGTAGAGCCGGTGTCTACAAGCGCCCGCAGCGAAACATCGTCCAGGCCACAGTCCACGTACACACCCGCGCGATTCCCTGAACGTCCCGACCGGAAGTTACATCCAGCAGTTGGGGAAACAAAAACAGCTGTGGGAGGCGGCTTCCCCTCAGCGCCCCCCGGAGCTAGTTTAACGGCTGCTGGGGTACGCTGTCCTCGGGCCGAAGAACGTTGCAGCTGTAGTCCGACGGTCCCTGGCCTCGGCGTCGTCGCGGAAACTCGGAGGCTGGGTCGAGGCCTAGCCGTGACGGGTAGCCCTGTCCCCGGCTAGGATCACCTACCGCGCGGCCCCGAGCCACGGGAGATCGCTCCGCTCTTCCGCCGTGGTGTTCAGCCATGATGGGCTCGGCGGGCTCGGCCTCGGGCAGCGCCTCAGAGAGGGAAGCCGGTGCCGCTAACCGGATGTGCTCGCGCAGCCGCAACGGCCGGATTCCCTGAAGGAACGCGCGACGAGCTAGCTCCTCCTGCTGGGCGTGCTCAAATTCTGGGTAGCCCCGGCGCGCGAGAGATCTTAAATCCATAGCAAATGTCCCCAGTGGCTCGGAGGCGCGCCGCTCGCGAGTCGCTAGCTCTTCGCACGCAGCCTCCTTACGGTCACCCGTGCCGAACCGGAAGTGAAGCGACTCCCGCAGCTTCGCCCAGTCCTTCCGCTCATCAGCCCGGAGGTCCTCCAACGCCCGGAGGGCCTCGCCTTCCAGCGAGAGGGCCACCCGGACGGCGGTTTCCGCCGGGGACCAACCCGCGTAGTCGGCGGCTAGCTCCACTTGGGCGAGGAACGCGTGCGGCTCGACGGCGCCGTTGTAGGCAGGCAGGCGCAGCTGCATGTCGCCTCGACGGCTGGCGGCGCTCGAAGCTGTAGCTCGCTCCTGCGCTGCGTCGCTGAAGGAATCCCCTCCGAAATCCAGCGCCGGAACCCGAAGCGCGCCGCTCCGCTCCGGTCGCCGCTCCTTGCTCACGCTGGCCCCGTCAGGGAGGGTTTTCTTCCTTCTCAGCCGCACTGCTACTCGGCGACCCTCCTGAATCCTCCGGATTTCCTCCGGGGTGCGCTTCAACCCGCTTCTCTCCATCCCACTTCTGACACCAAATGTAGCGTTTTTCACCGCCACGCAGGAACTTGGAGAGACGAGTGAGCTTCTTTGCTGCCCAATGCAAATGGCTGGGAGTAATTTATTTCTCTTCAGCATGTAAACACCAAAACAATCACATCCAACCTCCATAAAACACACCTCAACCACACACACACCTCTGGCCGAAGTCACTAACTTAAACACCTTTTCCCAACAGGGTGAACACAAAACAATCCCTCCCGCAAAGCATGATGGTAGCCCATCAAAACCCCGCCCACGCCACAATATATATATACTCTCAAAAAAATGAACCTGGCTACCAGTTACATGTACTAAAATGTAATATGTGTTTTGTACATAATAATTTTATGTTACCAAGATAAACATGAATAAATGATGTTGTATTTACATGAAATTCAAAAACTTAACATTTATTAGATTCAATCAGGTTGAGATAAACCAAAGAGATTTTGTCACTATGAAAAGCGGAAATATCAGATCAAACATCGCGAGAAGACATCGCGAGAAGAGAACACAGCGAGTTGAGAAGACAAACGTTTGGCGGGCGTGTGGAAAAGGTAAGCAGGAATTAATTCCCATCTTTCTCTAACGATCATATTTAAAAGTCATAACGAACAGTTATAAAGTACAAAAGGTTTCTGTTGGTGTTTAATTGTTTTTGTATGATTAATAGTTATTTGTGGTGTTTTTTTTTTTTTTTTTAATTGAAACCTCAATTGTAAGTTGCTGCTGGTGTAAAATAAAAATCTCCATTTTTATCCCGTTTGCCCTATGCTTTCTTCCTTCACAGAATTCAGTTGACCAGGGCTTGAAATTTGAATTTATTTGAGTTGGATCAAATTAATTTACAACTGAAAAATTTGTTGTACCAACGCTATTCATTTATGTTAACAGTATTAAATTATGTTGGACACAGCTGTAGTAAATAAGTTAAATGAACCTAATAAAATTAATTTGACTGAACCTAAGAGCATTAAGTTAGGCCAACAAAACTGCTTAATGCTGAAAGAGAGCCATTAAGTCAGGTGGAAATTCTTTCCATAATTTAATTATGTTCATTCAACGAGTTATTTTTTTGAGTGTATATATATATATATATATATATACCCTCAAATAAAGCTGAATTACAACAATTCTGCAAAGATGAGTGGGCTGAAATTCCTCCAGAGCGCTGTAAAAGACTCGTTGCAAGTTATCGCAAACGCTTGATTGCAGTTATTGCTGCTAAGGGTGGCCCAACCAGTTATTAGGTTCAGGGGGCAATTACTTTTTCACACAGGGCCATGTAGGTTTGGATTTTTTTTCTCCCTAAATAATAAAAACCCTCATTTAAAAACTGCATTTTGTGTTTACTTGTGTTATCTTTGACTAATAGTTAAATGTGTTTGATGATCAGAAACATTTCGGGACTGGGTACTTCCATACGTCCTGCCTAACGGGAGCAGTTTAAATAGGTTGTTACTGGGATAACTAGAGTCTTTAATAATCCTCCTTGCTTTCCTCAGGCACCGCTTCCTGTAGATGTCCTGGAGGGAGGGAAGCTCACCTCCAATTATCTTCTTGGAACACCGCACCACTCTCTGCAGAGCTTTGCAGTTGTAGGCGGTGCTGTTGCTGTACCAGGTCATGATTGATCCAGTGAGGATGCTCTCGATGGCACAGCGGTAGAAGGTCCTGAAGATGCGGGGGCTCATGCCAAATCTCTTTACTCTCCTGAGAAAGAAGAGTCACTGCTGCACCTTCTTCACTGTTTTGTCAGTATGAACTGACCATGTGAGATCATCTGCTATATATACACCCAGGAAATGGAAGCTGCTTACTCTCTCCACAGCAGCGCCGTTGATGATGATGGGGGAATGTGCACCTCTACACCTCCAGAAGTCCAATATTAGCTCTTTGGTCTTTCCAACATTGAGGGAGAGATGATTCTCCTGGCACCAATGTGTCAGGGCACTGTCCGCAAACTTCACAACAATGTTGAAGCTGCTAGTGGCCGTGCAGTCGTATGTGTAGAGTGAGTACAGTAGAGGGCTCAGTACACACCCCTGTGGAGCACCAGTTTTTATTGTGATGGAGGATGAGGTGATACTGCCCAGTCTGACCATCTGGCGTCTGTCGGACAGGAAGTTAAGGATCCCGCTGCAGAGAGAGCTGCTCAATCCTAGATCTTGTAGTTTTCTGTCCAGCTTCGAGGAAACGATGGTGTTGAATGCTGAACTATAATCTACAAGAAACATTCTCACATACGTATCTTTCTTCTTCAGGTGGGTGAGGGCAGTATTTAGTGTCAGGGCTATGGCGTCATCAGTGGATCTGTTGTGGCGGTATGCAAATTGTAGAGGGTCCAGTTACTCCAGCAGCACAGAGCAGATGAAGTTCCTGACCAGCCTCTCAAAGAACTTGCTCACGATGGGGGTCAGGGCTACTGGTTGCACGTCGTTGGGGGATGTGATGGTGGAGGATTTGGGTACAGGGACGATGGGGGCCAAGTAAGTGGATACTCTATAATGGTTAAATATGAAATGTAATTCTTATAACAGTTTTAATTTAAATTACTATTTTTAGGTCTGTATTTTTGCCAACTAAAAGAGAAATGTAAATTTCCCTTTCTCTCTCTTTTTCTCTCTCTCTCTCTTACACACATGTACAAACATAGACATGCACACCGACACAAACACTCTGAAACAGGAAGTGTAGCGACAGTGAAACACACCACTGCTCAGTCAGTCAGTCATTATAGGAACAGGATGGAGTTCAGTTCACTCTCTGTGATGCTCTGTGAGTAAATGTTCTCTTGATGCAAATTATATAGGATTAGTTCATGCCATGTCTATTTAGAACAGAGCTGATGATGTTGTTGTTAGTCTTTCAGCTGCTCCCGGCAAGGGGTCGCCATAGCGGAATATCCAGTCCGCACAGGTTTTATGCCGGATGTCCTTCCTGACGCAACCCTCCCATTTTATCCGGGCTTGGGACCGGCACTGTGTCCAGTGGCTGGGGGATTTGGGCACTGGCTGGAAATCGAACCTGGGCCTTCCGCATGGCAGGCGAAACACCTACAACTGAGCCACCAGCGCCCCTAGAACAGAGCTGATGATCCTGGTTGATGAAATAGTTATGAAGGTGACCTAGACATTGTTTTTGCTACAGTATGTAGCCATATCTGCACATGATTACAAAACTAGATAACAATGCCACAATAGTTTTATATGTCAAAATGAACCTTGATATAAAATAGCATAGGCATGCATGCATGCAAACAAACACACACACACACTAAGTTGTGGATACAGAAAGTTGGAAAGTTAGAAGTATGCTTTTGGAATCAGAAACTACAGAAGACAAACAGTGAACAAGGAGTAAAAAGAAGGAAGAAGCCACGTGTCTTCTTACTAGAATTACATTTTAAAATAAGATATTTGCAAAAACTGTACTTTCATCTTCTTCTTTAATCATTTGTAAAGACATAAAATATATATTATATTATATAATATATATATATATATATATATATATATATATATATATATATATATAAAACAATATATTGTTTATTGAGTAATCTTATATCTGTGTAAATTATCTGTCATCTATATATATATATATATATATATATATATATATACAGTATTAACAGTGTACATAGCAGAACATGTGGGTGTGGGGTAAACAGTACATGGTTTTATTTATATGGTTATATATATATATATATATATATATATATATATATATATATATATATATAATGTATTTTTAATAGGGAGGTGAAAACCATAATGTGTTGATACTCACATATATAAATTAGGGACATACACACACTTTATTAACACAGTATTTTGACTGAAATTAGTCAAGAATGAAGAATTCTTTATATATATATATTTATTTTATTGGGTTTTTCCAATTTTCTCCCCAATATTAGTCGTAGCCAATTCCTCCCCGTCACTAGGGGGCTCCCACATTAAGGCTACTACCACTCAGTCGGGTGGCCGAAGACTATTCCGTGTTTCCTCCGAACCACGTGACGTCAGCCGACCGCATCTTTTCGAACTGCTTGCTTACGCACTGTTAGGGGCGGAGTAACACACTCGGAGAAAAGTGCTAGCCGCTCCTTCCACGTGCGCGAGCTCACAGACGCCCCTGATTGGCTGTAGATCCGGGATTAATGTGGGAGCGCAAGTACCTCTCATCCCTCCCCCCTGAGAGAGCTCGGCCAATCAGCTCTCTCTGTGCCTCCGGCTGTGAGCGGAAAACAGAATCACCCGGGTTCGAGCCAGCGATCTCAGATGATAGGGCGAGCGCTTTACCACTGCGCCACTCGGAGGCTACTAAGAATGAAGAATTCTTAGTGAATTGTAAGAGATTAATGAGGTGAATCCTAAATAGAGGGTACACATTTGCTTTGTTCTGCTTTGACGTCCATGTAAATTTGATCCTGTTTACTGTACATTGAATCATGACAACTGTATGTTTCGTTTAATTCTATTCAATTCAATTCAATTTTATTTGTATAGCGCTTTTAGCAATTTTCATTGCCGCAAAGCAGCTTTACACAATCAAAAGAATTATTTAAGTTTGTATGAAGTGTGAATTTGTATGAATCAAAATAGTCAGTTTGTCTGACCCATCCTCATTTGGGTGAAACAGAAAGCAGTAAATGATCTGCATTTATACAGTGTGTTAGGTAGCAGGCAGTTCAGCTATAATAGCTGATGTTAATTGATTTTAATATGGAGTCCAGGTAGTTATTGAAGACCCAGGTAGACTTGTAGGAAGTTCCAGTCCTGAACTATCGAACTGTCAAGTTCCCAGAGAAACAGTTGCCAACACCAGTCAAGGCGAGAACCATCTTCTAGGTAGAGAGAATCATCCCCAGACACCAGACGCATCCCAGAGAGACACACGGGAAATCCATGTGACGAGATATTCAACCAGAAGCGAGGCACCAGGATGGGTCAAACAGATCCGGAGGGCAGAGGGAGTCTGGATCACTGGCAGCTCGGGAACGACATGTGTAGCTCGACAGAGAGAAAGAAAGAGTAAAAGGGGGAAACAGGGGGAGAGAGGAAACAGAAAGAGGGGGAGAAAGAAAAGAAGAGGAGAGATGGCAGTTAGGTATGGTCACAGTCACACAATGTATAATGTGAATGTATATTAACTGTAGAGTGCAAGCAGAAGCAGAAGTGTTTATGCAAAACATTTCTGTAAATCAGTATATTTTATACAATATTACTGTACAATATATTATGCCTAGAAAGAGTACATCAGATGCAGTATTTGCTTTGAGGATGCTGGCGGAGACGTACAGAGAAGGTAACAGGGAGTTGCATTGTGTCTTTTTAGATTTAGAAAAAGCGTATGACAGGGTACCAAGAGAGGAGCTGTGGTATTGTATGAGGAAGTCTGGAGTGGCAGAGAAGTATGTTAGAGTGGTGCAGGACATGTATGAGAGCTGTAAGACAGTGGTGAGATGTGCTGTAGGGGTGACAGAAGAGTTCAAGGTGGAGGTGGGTCTGCATCAAGGATCGGCTCTAAGCCCCTTTTTGTTTGCTCTGGTGATGGACAGGATGACAGATGAGGTAAGACAGGAGTCTCCATGGACTATAATGTTTGCAGATGACATTGTGCTCTGTAGCGAGAGCAGGGAACAGGTGGAGGAAAATTTGGAGAGGTGGAGGTATGCTCTGGAAAGCAGAGGAATGAAGGTTAGCCGCAGCAAGACGGAATACATGTGTGTAAATGAGAGGGACCCAGGAGGATCAGTGAGGCTACAGGGAGCAGAGGTAAAGAAGGTGCAGGATTTTAAGTACTTAGGGTCAACGGTCCAGAGCAACGGAGAGTGTTCAAAGGAGGTGAAGAGGCGGGTACAGGCAGGTTGGAATGGGTGGAGAAAAGTGTCAGGTGTGTTGTGCGATAAAAGAGTATCAGCGAGAATGAAAGGAAAGGTGTACAGGACAGTGGTGAGACCAGCAATGCTCTATGGCTTAGAGACAGTGGCGCTAAAGAAAAGACAGGAGGCAGAGTTGGAGGTAGCAGAGCTGAAGATGTTGAGGTTCTCTTTGGGAGTGACAAGGATGGATAGGATCAAGAATGAGTTCATCAGAGGGACAACCCACGTTAGATGTTTTGGAGATAAAGTCAGAGAGGCCAGATTGAGGTGGTTTGGACATGTTCAGAGGAGAGATTGTGAATATATCGGTAGAAGGATGCTGAGGTTGGAACTGCCAGGCAGGAGGTCTAGAGGAAGACCAAAGAGGAGATTTATGGATGCAGTGAGAGAGGACATGAAGTTAGTTGGTGTGAGGGAAGGGGATGCAGAGGATAGGGTTAGATGGAGGCAAATGATTCGCTGTGGCGACCCCTGAAAGGGAACAGCCGAAAGACAAAGAAGAAGATTACTGTACAATATATTGTGGAATTATATTTGACAAGGGCAGTGGGAGAAAAGAAGCCAGGTTGACAGTGAGGAGGGTTTAGAGGAGGAAGAGTCAGAGAAGGATGACTCTGAAACTGATGAGGAAGAAGAACCAGCTGAAGTTGTGGTCTCCTTTCATCTAAAAATGGAACCAAACCCATACACTAACCCGATATTCCATATCCCGAGTGGATGACATCAAGACTTGTTTTCAACTTTTCCTCACAGACTTCATTATAACTAGAGTCATGAACATGACAAACCTCAAAATAAAATTTTATTTGTCACATACACAGTCATACACAGTACGATATGCAGTGAAATGCTTATACGACCGCCGGTGACCTTAAAAAGAAAATAAAAAACTATATATAAGGAATAAATATTAATAAAGAAATAAAATACAAAGGAAAATAAATGTAACTAGTAAAATTAACAACTGTACAAATAAGGGCATGTAAAAATATCACAAAAATAGAATATAGGAATATGGGGGGGAATATATATATATATAATTTTTTTTTAATGTTTTAAAGTGGCATTGAAATGTCTTAAAGTGTCAGAGTGGCAAAGTGTCATGTGCAATGGCAGGTAAACATGTATTGTAAAAAGTGACATGTGCAATGGCTTCAGATATGTAAATATGTATTGCATGAATGTGTCCATGATTGTCCAGTCATTGTCAATGTTTAAAAGACATTACTCCTGTGTGGTGTGATGTGATTGAGAGACCTTATCGCCTGCGGGAAGAAGCTCCTCCTCAGTCTCTCTGTGTTGGCCTTCAGGGAGCGGAATCGCTTCCCAGACCGCAACAGAGAAAACAGTCCATTGTTGGGATGGCTGAGGTCCTTCACAATCTTCCTGGCCTTGGTCCAGCACCGCTTGCTGTAGATCAAGTGCAGGTCAGGAAGCTCGGTGCGGATGATGCGCTCAGCTGATCGCACCACCCTCTGTAGAGCTTGTCTGTCCTGCATGGTGCTGTTTCCAAACCAGGTCGTAATGTTTCCCGTCAGGATGCTGTCTATGGTACAGGCGTAGAAATTCCTGAGCACCTTGGAGGGCAGTCTAAAGTCTCATAAGCGTCTGAGTTGGTAGAGATGCTGCCGGGCCTTTTTTACCACAGTGTTGATGTGACAGGACCATGACAGGTCCTGCGTGATGTGAACACCGAGGTATCGGAAGCTGTCCACTCTCTCCACTGGGTTCTCATTGATGATGGGGGTCTGGTAGTTCCTCTCCTGCTTTGTACTAAAGTCGACTATCAGCTCCTTTGTCTTGCTGACGTTCAGGAGGAGATTGTTCCTCTGGCACCAGTTCTCCAGATTTACCATCTCCTCTAGGTAGGCCGACTCATCATTGTTGGTGATCAGGCCCACCACGACAGTGTCGTCAGCAAACTTGATGCCTGGTGGGCTCCAGTGCTGAGAGTGAGTGAGGCTGAGACATGTCCACCCATCCTTACTGCTTGTGGTCTGCCAGTCAGAAAATTGGAGATCCACTGACACATGGATGAGCTGAGTCCCAGGTGCTCCAGCTTGGTGGTGAGTGTGGAGGGAATTATGGTATTAAATGCAGAGCTGTAGTCGATGAAGAGCATTTTTACATAATTCCCTTTCCTAGTGTCCAGGTGAGTAAGTGATGTGTGGAGGAGATGAGAGATTGCATCATCCGTGGAACGGTTCTGGCGGTATGCAAACTGTAGTGGGTCCAGTGTGTCTGGTAGTGAAGAAATGATGAAGTCTCTGACCAGGCGTTCAAAGCACTTCATCACTACTGAAGTGAGGGCTACAGGGCGATAGTCATTGAGAGAAGCAGGATGTGGTTTCTTTGGGACAGGAACAATGATGGACTCTTTGAAGCATGTGGGGATCACCGACTGAGATAAAGAGATGTTGAATATCTCAGTGAACACAGGTGCTAGCTGGTCTGCGCAGGCTCTGAGGATACGGCCTGAGATGCCGTCTGGTCCTGCTGCTTTCCTGGTGTTCACTCTATGAAGGCTCTCCTCACGTCATGCTCGGTGATGATGAACGCGCTTCCAGTGCTGGCAGTGACTTCCTGCCCGCAGCCGTTAGCATCGCTAGCGTCTTTAGCTGCAGCCTCGAAGCGAGCATAGAAAGTGTTCAGCTCGTCTGCCAGAGTCGTGTCCGCGTTCGTCATACCGGTTGTTGGTGTTTTATAGTCCGTAATTGTCCTTAGTCCCTGCCACAGGCTCCTAGAGTCACTCTGTTGGAGTTGTGACTCTAGTTTTCTCCCGTAGCGCTGCTTCGGCTCTTTCACCGCCTTCCGGACGTTGTATGACGCAGCCTTGTACGGTTCCATGTCCCCCGACGCGAGTCCCGTGTTGTAGGCAGCGGTGCGAGATCTCAGAGCGTCGCGGATGTTTTTATCCACCCACGGCTTCTGGTTGGGAAACGTTTTAATAGTCTTTTTTTTCACGGTATCATCCGCTAGTTTCCCGATGAATCCCAAAACCGCTTCCGTAAACATCGGAGCTGTTTCGGAACATGTCCCAGTCTGTGTCATCGAGTGCGTCCTGTAACGCGGCCACCGATTGGTCCGTCCACCGCGCGACCTCCCTCTGAACCGGAACTTCCTGTTTCAGCCTTTGTTTGTATTTTGGCATGAGGAAGATGGCGGCATGGTCAGATTTGCCAAACGGAGGGCGAGATTATGCCGTGTAGCCATCCTTGACCGTTGTGTAACAATGATCTAGTGTCCTTTCGCTTCTGGTGGGGCAGGTGATGTGCTGATAGAAGTTCGGCGCTGCGCGTTTGAGGTTGGCACTGTTAAAGTCCCCCGCCACAATAAGCGCAGCATCCCGATGCTGTGTCTGGTGCTGCGTGAGTGCCTCATGCAGCTCGCTTAAGGCAGTGTCCGTGTCTGCTTGTGGTGGAATATAAACGGCGCTGATTATGACCGATGTGAACTTCCGAGGTAGATAAAAAGGACGACATATGATGGACAGTAGTTTCAGATTTGGTGTGCAGGAGCGTGTGAGAGGAACAACGCCCGGCACCGCTGGGTTCAGCCATGTCTCGGTGAAGCAGAGGAGATTGCAGTCCTGAATGTCTTTCTGGAACTTTATCCTGGCCCTGAGGTCATCAAGCTTGTTCTCCAGTTACTGGACGTTGGCGAGCAGGATGCTAGGCAGAGGTGTGCGGTGTGCACCGCTTTCAGCCTGTTCCTGACGCCGGCTCGTTTCCCTCGGGCCGCCGCTTCGCGCCGCGTCGTTTGTTGTCTTTCAGGATCTCACTCGGCCAGCTCGGATCCGGAGTTAAAACGTTGAATTATAAGTACATTGTACACCATAGAGTGTCTCTATCATAACTAATGTACTCCATGGTGATGAATTAGTCGGTTTAAAGTTACTGAAAGATAACTTAAAAGACGAAAAAAAGTAAAATAGGTCGGAGCAGTCGTGACGGCAGCAGACCTCACCGGCGCCATCTTGGATTGGTTTCCTGTTATTGATTTATTTGCCTGTCCCTTGATCTTTTTTGTTCTCTCTTTAAGCATGTCCTTAACGCAAAGAATCCAGGCAACGGATCTTTTCAACTTGTACCAGTCAGAGTGATAGTTAATCAATTTACTCACAGCATCTGTGCTCTCTGTAGTCTTTACGAGATTCACTGAAGCTGAATGTTTAATCTCAATGTCATCCTCTTTCATTGACAGGTCATAAATGTTCTCAGGCCGTTTACTCTCTGGTTCTTTGAGAAAGGAGGGACCATGGATCCAATTGTTGTTTTTCATAAATCTTTCACAGGAAACTCCCCTGGATGCGGTGTCAGCTGGGTTTTTTGAAGTGTTGACATACCTTCACTGCTGTGGCTTGGTTGAGTCTCGTATGATCGCAATTCTGTTAGCGATGAAGGTTTTAAAGCAAAGTTTTTCATTGACAATGTATCTCAAGACAGTTGTACTGTCAGTCCAAAACACAGAGTCTAGCAATTCTATTTCCAGTTGACCTTTCAACATTTTGTCGTTGTTCACAGCAACCACTGACGCTGTCAATTCCATTCGGGGGATAGTGGTTTGTTTCAAGGGCGCTACGGAGAATTCCCCATCATAAATGCACAGTGTGTGAGTCTGTCAGCATTTACTAACTTAAAAAATAAGCTTCTAAAAATAACCCAAAAACTTTCATATCTTATTTCATAATGTCCTTACTTAGATCATTTTCACAGTGCTAAAGAAATCTCAGGTAGCCTAATTCTGATTATTATCGTGGATTTTTAAAGTAGTGGAAAATCTGCTTAAAATCTGCTATTAATGTCACATTTCCTTTCTTAAATCACATCAAGACACTTATCATACAGTTATTCATCTCTTTAGCACATTTACGATAGGGATGTGTATTCATACTGTATAGCACTTTTAACAGTGGTCATCGTCACAAAAAAACTTTACAGATTTAAACAAATATGGAATCAGACTCAATGTGGAAGCCATTGTCATTTGAGTGACATCTTGATATTGTGTATTAAGATGTAATATCCATCTTCGGGCCTCAGTACAGAGGAAAGTGGTGGTGGCATCCTTTTATAGTAGCCAGTTGTCCGCTGGATGGTAGGTGATGAGTTCTCTCATCCTGAGTTATTAGTGCATTGTACGGGAGTCACAAAGTGAGTGGATACTCTATAGAGGTTATTATGCAATGTGATTCTTTTAACTGGTTTAAATGATATGACTATCTTTAGGTCTGTATTCGTGTCAACTAAAAGAAAAATGTGACATTCAACCTTCTCTCTCTCTCTCTCTCTCTCTCGCTCTCTTTCTCTCTCTCTCTCACTCACACACACAGACACGCACACTGCCACAAAAACTCCATTGTGTTGCAACAGGAAGTGTAGCAACAGTGAAACAGACCACTGCTCTGTCAGTCAGTAAGTCATTATAGGAACAGGATGTTCTTTTCATTTTGTGAAGCTGCTTTGAGACAATGACCATTGCTAAAAAGTGCTATATAAATAAAATTGAATTGAATTGAATTGAATTGAATTGACTATCTGTGATGCTCTGTGAATAAATGTTCTCTTGATGCAAATTAATTAAGATTAGTTCATGGCATGTCCATTTAGGACAGAGCTGATGATACTGGTTGATGAAATAGTTATTAAGGTGACCTAGAGAGACATTGTTTTTGCTATGTAGCCATATCTGTAAATGACTACAAAACTAGATAAAAATGCCACAATAGTTTTATATGTCAGGATGAACCTTATTATAAAATAGCATAGGCACACACACACACAGGGACACACACACACACACATGGACACACACGGACACAGACACACATTGAGTTGTGGATACAGAAAGTTGGAAAGTTAGAAGTGTGCTGTTTAAACTACAGAATACAAACAGTAACCAAAGAGTAAAAAAAAGGAAAAAGCTACATGTCCTTTAGAGGAGTTTTCTTACTAGAATTACATATCAGAATAAGAAAATTGCAAAAACTGTACTCTCATGTTCTTCTTTAATCATTTGTAGAAACATAAAATAGTAAAATAATCTCATATCTGTGTAGATTATCTGTCATCTTGATGTGTTTATATATATATATATATATATATATGCAGTATAGTATATATAGCAGAGCATGTGTCATAACTAGTTTAAAATAACTTCATTAGTATACATGGTTTTAATTATGTGATACATAAGATTTGAGAAAGAAAAAATATATAATTTATAATTAAATAAAATTTTATTTGTATAGCGCTTTTAACAATGGTCTTTGTTAGGGCCATTTAACAATGGCCCTAACCCGATATTCCATATCCCGAGTGGATGACATCAAGTCTTGTTTTCAACTTTTCCTCACAGACTTCATTATAACTAGAGTCATGAACATGACAAACCTATAGGGGAGAAGGGTTTATGGAAACACCTGGAAAGAGGTCGACCAGGTGAATATTGAAGCCTACATGGATGTGTTGATTTACAATCTGGGTTATCACCCAGACATCCCTTTCAGACAGCTTCCTCTGGTGCCCACGGGTTTGTCCTTCTTGGTGGTATGCTGACATTACCCTGGATACAGTGGCTCTTGATACATCACAAAGACTTGCTGTTTCGGTCACAGATGCGCCAGCGAGACGCACACCAATAATTTGTCTTCTTTTAAACTCTGATCTATCACCCATAATGTTGTGTGCATTGCAAACTTTTTAAGCAAAACTATGCTATTACTCTGCTAATTTAAATTTTACACTCTGCTCTTACTGGTGAAATGTGCAAGCAATGAAGATTGGCCACCAGGCTGGTCAAATTTAGCCAGGAAACCTCTAACACTAAATTGTGCACACATGTGCTCACCCATACAAAAAAAACTAATAAACTAACGAATAAAGTGAATTATCCTTACGTTAATACTGCAATGCTGAAGTTAATATTAAATGGCTACTGCATTTAATAAAGTACTGCAAATAAAACATACGGATATACATATTTAAATAAGCTGAAAAATGACTTACAGTATTTCTACAATCTAAATGTGTGATGTAGTGTAATACTGTACAACTACATTTACAACAAAATTATTGCAATTAATTTTATAAATTAAGTAAAAAGAATCAATAAAGTAAAACACAACACTAAAAAAATTAAAAAGTGACCAATAAATCACTTTGACACTTAACAATGTTAATATTCAACAGTGTTGCTGCTAGTGGACAGTGCTGTCAATCAGTGTATGAATAAACACACCCATAGTGTTCTTTTTTTTTTTTAGCTTGTTAAAGTAACCGTCTGCAGCTCAAAAAAAAATTCTAAGTTTATTTGTCACATACACAGTCATACACAGTACGATATGCAGTAAAATGCTTATACGACTGCCAGTGACCTTAAAAGAAAAAAATAGTAAAAGCTCATACATAAGAAATAATAGGAATGAAAGAAATACTTAAAAAAATAACATTAAAATAAAATTTAACTTAAAATTAACTAGTACAATAGTATTAGGCCTTCATCATAAAATTCATTATGTTATTTGTACGTAAATTCTGGCTAGTTTCCCCTTTCACTAGCTACTTTAATTATGTGAATGAACTAACTTTACAATGCTGAAACAAGGAGCAAAGTCAAGAACACTATAATATGTGTTTTTTCATTATTTAAAGAATGATGTGTACAAACAAAAATGGTTTATATCAATGTGCCGCAATTCGTCGTACCACTTCACCTGCAAATCCGCATGGGACTGAACTCAAATCTCTGTAGCGCTGATGTATATTTAAGACAAGCTGCCAATCAAAAGAGGGGTTCCACCCTTTAAACAGCTTTTCCAATCGTCATGCAGCAGCCCAGCGTCCTGGCCCGCCCACTGCTCCATTCACTCCATTCACAGCTTCTCTGTGCTGCCCATAGAGCTCCAGTGAAGCTGGGCTTCAGGAGGGTTTAACCCGTTGTGCTGCACGGAAATGTATGACAAGAAAATTGTGTCAAACAATCTACAATAAATACCTGATTCTGAACGAGCTAGTCATGAAGTTGAACGTGTTCTAGCGCACTTTTATTAAAACCAATATAAACATGACAGTGCATATATGAGCATTTATTTTCTGGCAAAGTAGAGGAAGCTGAGCTTCCCTTGTAGTCTTAGAGCAGCCGCCACTGCTATATTCATTGTGGTCTAACCTGCACTGCATTAACTAAATATCTTGATGGAACTTAGTTGCACTTACACTTCCTTGCTGAACACCTTCTATGCTCGCTTCGAGGCAGCAGCTAAAGATGCTAGCGATGCTAATGCTAGCGGCGCTAACGGCTGCAGACAGGAAGACACTGCTTCAAAGAGTCCATCATTGTTCTTGTCCCAAAGAAACCTCATCCTGCTTCTCTTAATGACTATCGCCGTGTAGCTCTCACCTCAGTAGTGATGAAGTGCTTTGAACGCCTGGTCAGAGACTTCATCATTTTTTCACTACCAGACACACTGGACCCACTACAGTTTGCATACCGCAAGAACTGTTCCACAGACGATGCAATCTCACATCTCCTCCACACATCGTTCACTCACCTGGACACTAGGAAAGGGAATTATTGACTACATTATTGACTTCATTGACTACAGCTCTGCATTTAATACCATAATTCCCTCCACACTCACCACCAAGCTGGAGCAACTGGGACTCAGCTCATCAATGTGTCAGTGGATCTCCAATTTTCTGACTGGCAGACCACAGGCAATAAGGATGGGCGGACATGTCTCAGCCTTCCTCACTCTCAGCATTGGAGCCCCCCCAGTGTTGTGTTCTGAGCCCCTTGCTGTACTCTTTGTATACCCATGACTTCGTGGCCACTACCAACTCCACCGCCATCATCAAGTTTGCTGACGACACTGTCGTGGTGGGCCTGATCACCAACAATGATGAGTTGGCCTACCTAAAGGAGATTGGAAAGTCTCTGGAGAAGTTTTTGGAGAACTGGTGCCAGAGGAACAATCTCCTCCTGAACGTCAGCAAGACAAAGGAGCTGATAATGGACTTTAGTACAAAGCAGGAGAGAAACTACCAGACCTCCATCATCAACAGGCGCCCAGTGGAGGGAGTGGACAGCTTCCGATACCTCGGTGTTCACATCACGCAGGACCTGTCATGGTCCTGTCACATCAACACCGTGGTGAAAAAAGCCTGGCAGCGTCTATACCACCTCAGACGCTTGAGAGACTTTAGACTGCCCTCTAAGGTGCTCAGGAATTTCTACTCCTGTACCATAAAGAGCATCCTGACGGGAAACATCACGACCTGGTTTGAAAACAGAACCATGCAGGACAGACGAGCTCTACAGAGGGTGGTGCGATCAGCTGAGCGCATCATCCGCATCGAGCTCCCTGACCTGCACTTGATCTACAGCAAACGGTGCTGGAACAAGGCCAGGAAGATCGTGAAGGACCTCAGCCATCCAAACAATGGACTGTTCTCTCTGTTGCGGTCTGGGAAGCGATTCCGCTCCCTGAAGGCAAACACAGAGAGACTGAGGAGGAGCTTCTTCCTGCAGGCAATAAGGTCTCTCAATCACACCACCACACAGGATTAATATCTTTTTAAACATTGACATTGACTGTACAATCATGGACACATTCATGCACTACATATCTGACCATTGCACATGACACTTTCTTAAGTCACTTCTCATGCATATTTGCACAGCCATTGCAACTTTAAAATTTTTATATATACCTTTTTTCCCCTATATTTCTATATTTCTATATTTTGTAATATTTTTATAATGCCATTATTTGTACAGTTTATTTTACTAGTTAAATTTACTTTTGTTCGTATTTCTTTTTATTAATATTTATCCCTTATATAGCTTTTATTTTCTTTTTAAGGTCACCGGCGGTCGTACAAGCATTTCACTGCGTATCGTACTGTGTATGACTGTATATGTGACAAATAAAATTTGAATTTGATTTGAAAACTTTGAAATTTAAAAAATTAAGAAATAACATTTGTATAAGCTGGCAGTTCACATGTCTACTAAAGCAGCAGCGTGATCCTCTACCCCAACTTCTCTCTCTCTCTCTCTCTCTCTCTCTCTCTCTCTCTATCTTTCTGAGAGGCCACAGGAAGTGTACAGACAGTCAAACACTCAACTTCCCAGTCAGTCAGTCAATAGAAGAACAGGATGGAGCTCAGTACAAACTCTGTGTTACTCTGTGAGTAAATAATTTCTGACTGAAAATAATGCTTTATAACCTAATTTTGCTACTATTATAATTGGTGGCAGGAAACCATTTGGATTAAGATTATATGACATGGTAAGTGGTCATGGAAAAGCTTTTACAGTGTTTCAGAGGTGACAAATTGCAAATTATTGGTTTAAGCAATGACTTTTATATTGATTTTTCTGTATGTTTATATTGCATAAGGTCATGAATTTTTTTTTTATCAATAAACAAACCACAAATCAATTTTATTTTATTTCATTTTATTAAGTAATAATTATTATTTAATTAGTTAAAGACCTGAGAGAAGAGCTTTTGGCTGTGGTGCTTTTTCTTCTTTCTTAATAACTGGCGTGAGATACGAAGAAAAGCAGGAGCTGCCAAATGCCTAAATGTAAATGTAAATGTGTAAATGTGTCATAACTAACTCGAAATGCTTATTAATGTGAGACCTATTGTTTATTTATAAGGTGGTTATTTATGTGGTGTTTACATATATGAAAATTATTTTTGGCCAAAATCACATTTGACTATGAGCATTAAAGGGAAATTTAAGCAAGGTTGTGTGTTCCATAGAGTGTTGGAAGCAAAGATGTCAAACGTATCAAAGATAGATAGATAGATAGATAGATAGATAGATAGATAGATAGATAGATAGATAGATAGATAGATAGATAGATAGATAGAATATACTAGATGGAAAGAGTACATTGTTGATCACCAAAGGAAACTGTCTTGTTACAGTAGCCATGACATTTGTATTCATAGGCAGTTGTGAATCTGCTGTTCTCAGATCATTTATCAAGAGTAGTTTGATTGTGGGCAGGGCTTAGCTGCTAATGGTTTATCCAGCTCAAAGATTAGTGTGCTTTAAAGTTTGGTTGGTTCTTCATAGTTTTGCTTTTCTGTAGTGTTGATTCTGGTAGTATGACTGAAGTACAGTCCTGGTCACTATTATTGGCACCCCTGGTTAAGGTGTGTTCTTTGGCTTCTAATGAATTCATTTTGTATTGCAGAAGCATAAAAAAAGCATTTCCTGCAACAGGTAGTTACAAACCTAGATAGGAAGTGCAAGCAGATATAACATGTTTGGTTTTGCTAAGAATTGCCAATTTGTTTCTGACCTTTGTTTCCTGACTAGGATGTGAAGATGTGCCTTCGACCTACTATATCTCTGGTGTTATTCTCATAGACTGACACACTTTCTATCACACAGCAGAGGCAGAACTCCCACAGCCCCCATCTACCCTCCATTGCTGTCTCAATTCCAAACACTTGTGATAGGTGGGCACTGGAACTACCAGTCTGCTATAAAGAAAGCAGACTTTATCTCAGCCCCAGCTGCCCTCTACTCTTTTTGGCACTAACTAAATATCTCCTTAGAACTCTTACTAGTGAACACACAGTACACCGCCTGCCCCAACCTTTGCTATACCTTTTCATAAATCTAATCATTACCTGGAATAATTCACCATCACTCTTCTAATCCTACCTTATGCCACCAACATTGCAAACAACCATCTACAGTATCTTCCCTTCCTCTGTGGCTCCATCACCCCTCCTGGACCCAGACTTCATTTTCTCTCGGGGGGGCGGGGAGCTACTGTGTAGGACAATTTTTACACACACACGCACACACACACACACACACACACACACACACACACACACACACACACACACATTTGCACACATGCATGCACACACATGCAGTACATACACACATATACACACTAAAGGAATAACTGCTTTCTGACAGAGAGTCAGAGACTCTGGAGACTGAAATCTTTAACAAGAAACCTCTCTAATGACACTTGCTTTTGCCTCCATTTGAGGATTTTGTGGAAATTTGACATTGCATTGTCATTAAACAGATTCATCTCCCTCGCTGCTATAGCTTTTTTAACTCCTTTTCTTCATGGGGTCCATTATGGCGGTACATTTACTAACACACACACATACATGGTCACAATGCACAGTACATGCATGCATGAATGTTGACTGTATGAGTCTGAGCATGGGAGATGATTGCTCACAATCCCTCATCATGAGAGAGAGAAAGCATGACAGGTCCATGACAGGACCGTGACAGGACTTCTGCTTGAGTTTGTTTTCATTATATTTTTAATGTTTTCGCTGATTTTTTTTTTTTCGCTGATAGTCAAAAATTGGCATAACAAATCAATTAATAACGGATAATATCTGGAACAAATATCTGTCCATACGGATCAGTATTTCTTAAGTCATTTAACCAGCAGAACGTCTCCCCCATCAAAGATCTGATGGGACATTAATCACTTATCACTACGGTGAATAGATGCAGCAGCAGAGACAGATTAAATTGAACACAATACTAACAGAACTAAACAGTTCCAGAGGGTCAGCGCCTGTTATCGCATGAATCACCTACAGGATACTACTGTATTATTTACTGCTTATATATTTTTTTCCATAGTTTCATTTGGTTTTACACGATTCCATGTGTTATTTGTGTGTGTGTGTGCATGTATGTGCAGCGCATGCGTGAGAGAGGGCTTATATTGTGATTTATCACAATTATCAGAGTTTTTATCCAGCTCGGTAACTAAGCACTCGCGCTACCGCGCAAAGTCCCGGCCAAACTGAGAAAATATAAACCTGGTTATGAGCATTACATCTATCCTCAGCTTGTGTCCTTCATGAACTGCATCACATTATATTCACAGAAATAACCTGCAGATTAACTCTTACCCAAAGAATAAATAAATGCTGAATTTATCCAGACAACACGCGGTCAGACTCTTAAGGCATTTTTGTAAAACACAAACACTCTTCATCCGGTAGTGCAGCTTTTGTAATAGGGACATTAATAGTATTTTCGAAGCTCTTCTGTTTCATTAGCGATTCATGACAGCTACCGTCTCGCTACTGACCCCTGCTGTATGTATGAAATGTTGACAAAACATGAATGGTTTGTGTTTAGACAACGTACAGTGGAACCTCGGATTACGAGTAACGCGGTTTACGAGTGTTCTGCAAGACAAGCAAAGATTTTTAATAAAATTTAACTTGAGAACCAAGCTTTTTCTTGGTTTCGAGCATTTTCTTGGTTTACGAGCTTCTTGTTTAGACACCGAGCGTCATGTGATCACAACTGAGCCAACGGTTTTTATCTCTCTTGCGCTGCGGAATCGTCTCCCCTGCTGGGTCTTAGTGCTCGTTTCTTCTTGGTATAATCAACATTTGTGCACGCGTGTACTGTTTACTATAACACTGTGACCCTATGTGTCTGTAAAACATATTTTATTTTGTGTTCGGAAGCGCGTGTGTACTGTTTCTCATAACACACATGTGTTAACACACGCGAGTAAGGCAAAAAAAATTCTCAATACAGAGGTTAAAAAAACGTTTTTCTTAAAAAAATCTGTTTTCTTTCTCATCGCGGTGTGTGTGTGTGTGTGTGTGTGTGTGTGTGTGCGCGAGCGTAATTAGACACTGTGCCGGCTGTGTGTGTGTGTGTGTGTGTGTGTGTGAAACCCTCATTCACAAACACACACGCGCGCACAGAAATGAAGGCAAGAGACACACACTCTGCTCTCCGAAGAAAGTCTGTCGCAAATCTATTTAGAGGTAAGGTGCTGGATCATTTGTTTGTTTGTTTTTCTTTTACAGCAGTGATTCTGTTAGTTTGCGCTCACACGAGTGTCTTTAGCGATGTTTATTGCTTTTTTAGATAAAACAGTGTAGCGGGAGAGAGACGTTAATTTATGACCTCTGTTTACGGAAGTGTAGTCCAGTGCGGGAGATGCATTGTGGGTAATGCAGTCCGGTGTGTGTGAACGCAAATGTGAGATTTTTTTTTTTTTTTTTCCCGGCCTGTCAGTAACACAGATAACACATAACAGAGTGTATGTGTAGCTGTGCTATCATCATTCACAGCCATTTTTTTATTTTTTATTTATTTTATTTTATTTATTTCCTTTAATTAACAGTTTGTTTTTTTTGTTGTTCGTTTTTTTGTTTGTTTGTTTGTTTGTTTCCCATACTATGACAGACAAGACCGGGGGACCAAAAAAGAGAAGAGAGAGTTAAAAAAAAAATAATAATAATAATAAATAAATAAACAAATGAACAAACATTTAAGGAAAAAAAAAAGAAAAAAAGGGGGGGTGGGGTAGGGGGGGGAGAATATACTCAGAATCTGCTTCCGTACCTGCTGAAGAAAAAAAGAGAAAACAACAGAAGACACAACAGCAGAGATATTGCAGCCACAACCAACATCTGTATTATTTGCAGTAAATCATAAATCCTAAAACCTGTTGAGCAGCGCACATAATAAAATATTTTGAAATAAACATTTTGTTTTGAAGCAACAGCAAAGACAGTGTGTGTGTGAGCACCTGTTTGTACACCAGTATGAACGTTTGTGTGCACACCTGTGTGTGTGAGCGCGCTTGTGTTCATAAGGTTCCTCCATGTAAATGTTTAATAGTGTGTGTGGGGAACCACAGTCTCGTCCCGCAAGGCATGGAGCAGACACGGCGGAGACACGGGCCCCAGACATCCAGAGGCCCCCCAGAGCACAGGAATCCCAGGAGAACCACCGCAGGGACAGCCCTCCCACCCCGAAAGGAGCAGCGGGACAGCCCTCCCACCCCCAAAGGGGGGTCATACAGCAGCCCCAGTGCAGACGCTCCCGGGGGCCGTGGCGACAGGACCGCAGGCTCCGCCGGTGGCCGTCCACTCCGAGGCAGTCCGGTCCCTGGGTCCAGAGATCCCAGGGCCCCTCCATCTGGCACCCAGCCGGTGCCCAGCCAAGCCAGGAGAGTCAGATCCCGTCCTGCGACCGTCGCGAATGAGCCAGCGCTCACCCGAGCGCCCCGCCCTGGAGCGAGAAACCACCAACCCACCAGCGGCCGGGGGCACCCCACAGCTGGGTGTGGTGGCAGAGCAGGGGGGGCCTGGGATGTTGAGTGAGGTGGAGTCTAGGACCTGACCTGACACCTGAACGTAGAACCAGGCACACATATACACAAACATACATTCCCACCCTCATACACACAAACAAATATTCACACACTCATACATGTAGACACACAAAAATAGACACAGTATACACACTCACACTCCCCATATACCCACTTCCCTCCGCCGTGGGGACAGAAAGACCCCCCCGGCCCCCGCAGCAGCGGAAAGGACCACCAGCCCAGACCCCAACGGACCGGCCAGCTCCTCCTCTCAGCCCCCGGCCCTGGACCGCAGACAGAGAACGGGGGTGTGGAAAAAAAGAAGACCCCCGCTTCACTCCGCCCGCTCTAATGTAGTGTTGGTGAGTGTTGTTTTAAAGTGCTTTTAAACAAGGGAGGGGCAGGACACTAACCACCCTCCGTCAGCTCGTGTCAGCTCTGCCCCTCCCAAGAACCCTAAATGTCTACCTGCAACTTAAAATTGGGAAGTGGGCACTGGCACCAGAGGTAAGGCTGATTACACAGCCCGCTCTCTGGACGCCATTCAGTGTGCCCACCCCCAAGGCCCTATATGTATGTGTAACATGACAGTAAGTAATGAGAGTGTCTAAGATGTGATATAAAATTGAGATGCAGGTGGTCACAAGGAGACACGGGACGAAAACCTCCCCTGCATCCCAGCAATCCCGTTGCCCAAAAATCCGCCCAGGGCCGGGGGCCCAGGCCCATCCAAACCAGGACCCATGGCAGCGGCCCCTCCGGCCACCGCAGAGCCCAGCAGCCCACCAGGCCCCACAACAGAGGAAAAATAAAAATAAAAAATACTCCCACCCCCACATTCAGTCGACTCCCAGACTACATAGAACAATAGACACCCAAGTTAGGCCCGTCCTTGGACTACGGTTCGGAAGATCCCAGGTTCAAACCCCACAACCACAAAGTTGCCACTGTTGGGCCCTTGAGCAAGGCCCTTAACCCCTTAACTGCTCAGATGTATAATGAGATAAAAAATTGTAAGTCGCTCTGGATAAAAGTGTCTGCCAAATGCCTAAATGCAAATGTGAGATTTAAGTTAGGATATTAAGCCTGAGTTTTGTTCTTCAGTAGTTTTTTTCTGTTGGATTTAAGTACAGGATCTACCCGAAAGTTTGTACTATAACCTGACAATGCAGAAAATAGAAGAACGGATGCATCAAGCAGTTTGTCTTTCTCATCATTACACGAGCATGGATTAACGGGCTGTTATGCTGTCGCGAGCAACATAAAAAAAGCGGAGAAGCTTTAATAATTTAGAAGAGAACAAAAGTCTTTCCGTTAATGTGTGTTTAAACGAAAGGAGAAAGTTTTAATGTGTAAGATGAGGAAAGGGAGACAGGAGGGGCTGAAAGCAAGAGTCTCCACCTACTCTAGCCTCACACACACACACAAACACACGCACACACATACACAGCGCCTGCATGCACAAAGGGAAACGCTTATCTGCCGGGATTTATTTTTAACTTTTTTGAAAGGTAACGTGCAGGTTAATTTGTTTTATTTTTACTTAATATTTTGTATTAATTATTTTTATGTATTCATTTTTTTGGGGCTGTAGAACAAATAATTTAAGTTTCCATTATTTCTTATGGGAAAATTAAATTTGGTTTACGAGTGTTTTGGAATACGAGCCCACTTCCGGAAGAATTATACTCGTAATCCGAGGTTCCACTGTATTAGGAATTTGCACGGTCAAGATGAAACAAAATTGTGTTAACTGTAATTGAAAAAAAAACAAAAAACATTTTAAATCAACAAATACGATATTATGAGTATACTGAAAGTAATTATATTATGTAAGTGCACAACCTGCCTTTTTTATTTTTTTGAGTGTATTATGTGCAGTGTTTAATTATGTACTGAATCTTTTAAATGTTTAAACAGCGTTTTTTTTCTGTTCTTATTCAGGGCTGATTTTACTCAGACCAGTGACATATGCTCAAGGTGAGGGTATATATACTGTGTAAAAGCTATAATCTTTTGTTTTACATGTTTTATTTAAATAGGAACTATAAAGGTTCAGTTTGTTTCATTAATATAATCTCATGCATGTAAAGAGAATAAGCTACTTAAACCCAGTTCTGTCAGAGGAAAGAAATAGACAGAATGTACATATTTGACTTTATTCAATATATTAGTAAACACACAAAATCAAAGCTGAGGCACAGGTTTGGAAACTAGGGCTTAACATTAGTGTCAGCATTAGCACATTAGCATCAGCTTTAGCAGAGACACAAACATAATGCTAAGCTCCTCAGAACCATCAGCAATGCTCAGGTAAATTACCACAAACAAAAGACATAGGCAATTAAAACACATGGGACAAAAATAGCAACATGCATTTAATCAAGGGACAAACAAAAACAGGTGACTCTCCTAAAAAGTGTTAAAGTGAGTCAAACATTGAGTGTCTTTGCCATTCCACAGAAGCCATATTAAGGCAAACCTTGTGCTTGTAGTGAGAAAGGCTGCATCTTAGGCCTCTGGTGAGAGCCTGACAGGCTGACTGGAGGCAATTATAACAGGGACAGAGCCAGTCATGGCTTAAACGGATGTTATAACAGGGACAGAGCCAGGCATGAGTAAGATAGAGGCAGTTATATCAGGGACAGAGATGGGCATGGCTAGCATGGAAGTTATAACAGGGACAGAGCTGGACATGGCTAGAATGCAGGCAGTTAAAACAGGGACAGAGCTAGGCATGGCTAGGATGGAAGTTAATGAAAATGCTATTAAGGGGAACGCTGTTTGTGTGACCGGTTGTTCAAATTCAAATTCAAATTTTATTTGTCACATACACAGTCATACACAGTACGATATGCAGTGAAATGCTTGTACGACCGCCGGTGACCTTAAAAAGAAAACAAAAACTATATATAAGGAATAAATATTAATAAAAAGAAATGAAATACAAAAGAAAATAATGGTAACTAGTAAAATAAACAAACTGTACAAATAAGGGCATGTAAGATATCACAAAATATAGAAATATAGGAATATGGGGGAAAAAAAAAAAATATATATATATATACATATATATATGTTTTAAAGTGGCAATAAAATGTTTTAAAGTGGCAAAGTGGCAGAGTGTCAAAGTGTCATGTGCAATAGCAGATAAACATATATTGTATAAAGTGACTTATGAAAAGTGACATGTGCAATGGCTTCAGATATGTAAATATGTATTGCATAAATGTGTCCATGATTGTCCAGTCAGTGTCAATGTTTAAAAGATATTACTCCTGTGTGGTGTGATGTAATTGAGAGACCTTATAGCCTGCGGGAAGAAGCTCCTTCTCAGTCTCTCTGTGTTGGCCTTCAGGGAGCGGAATCGCTTCCCAGACCGCAACAAAGAAAACAGTGCATTGTTTGGATGGCTGAGGTCCTTCACAATCTTCCTGGCCTTGGTCCAGCACCGCTTGCTGTAGATCAAGTGCAGGTCAGGGAGCTAGGTGCGGATGATGCGCTCAGCTGATCGCACCACCCTCTGTAGAGCTCGTCTGTCCTGCATGGTGCTGTTTCCAAACCAGGTCGTAATGTTTCCTGTCAGGATGCTCTCTATGGTACAGGAGTAGAAATTCCTGAGCACCTTAGAGGGCAGTCTAAAGTCTCTCAAGCGTCTAAGATGGTAGAGAGGCTGCCGGGCCTTTTTCACCACGGTGTTGATGTGACAGGACCATGACAGGTCCTGCGTGATGTGAACACCGAGGTATCGAAAACTGTCCACTCTCTTCACTGGGCTCTTGTTGATGATGGGGGTCTGGTAGTTCCTCTCCTGCTTTGTACTGACCACTATCAGCTCCTTTGTCTTGCTGACGTTCAGGAAGAGATTGTTTCTCTGGCACCAGTTCTCCAGATTTACAATCTCCTCTAGGTAGGCCGACTCATCATTGTTGGTGATCAGGCCCACCACGAAGGTGTCGTCAGCAAACTTGATGCCTGGTGGGCTCCAGTGCTGAGAGTGAGTGAGGCTGAGACATGTCCGCCCATCCTTACTGCCTGTGGTCTGCCAGTCAGAAAATTGGAGATCCACTGACACATTGATGAGCTGAGTCCCAGGTGCTCCAGCTTGGTGGTGAGTGTGGAGGGAATTATGGTATTAAATGCAGAGCTGTAGTCGATGAAGAGCATTTTCACATAATTCCCTTTCCTAGTGTCCAGGTGAGTAAGTGATGTGTGGAGGAGATGAGAGATTGCATCATCTGTGGAACGGTTCTGGCGGTCTGCAAACTGTAGTGGGTCGAGTGTGTCAGGTAGTGAAGAAATGATGAAGTCTATGACCAGCCGTTTAAAGCACTTCATCACTACTGAGGTGAGGGCTACAGGGCGATAGTCATTGAGTGAAGCAGAATGAGGTTTCTTCGGAACAGGAACAATGATGAACTCTTTGAAGCATGTGGGGATCACTGACTGAGATAAAGAGATGTTGAATATCTCAGTGAACACAGGTGCAAGCTGGTCTGCGCAGGCTCTGAGTATACGACCTGAGATGACGTCTGGTCCTGCTGCTTTCCTGGTGTTCACTCTCTTGAAGGCTCTCCTCACGTCATGCTCGGTGATGATGAACGCGTTTCTGGTGCTGGCAGTGTCTTCCTGTCTGTAGCTGTAAGGGCCATATTTCATTCTTGTGATTTGTTGTTGTGTTTATTTCATTTTAGTCTATTAGTTGAGCATTAAGCACTAAGTATCATACTCATAATTTGTATTGTGACATCATTTCATGAGTTGTTCTGTGACATCATCTCACAGTTATGTAGCTGCATGACAATCACGCACGTTAGTTGTCAGTTGTTGTTAAGACACGGAAGGATACAGAAAGGTGTGGAACACACAAGCTTTTGACCGTGAGACAGTAAGCTAAAAGGAATACAGTAAAATAAGTTGTTGTAACTGTAACTGTAACTTGTGACTACAGTGGATTTATGCAAGAAACTGTAACAACCGTTGTACTTTGATGTTAAAAATAAACAAGAGAAAAAGAAATCAACGAAACGTCTGGAGTCGTCAGTGACTCTGTGTAACAAAAGACACGCGTCAGAACTTGTGAATAACATGCACATACAATGTAAAGTCAAAAGCTTGCTCCGCTGCAAAAATGAAGATAGGTGATTTAAGAGTGTGAACGTGGAGTGAAGAGCGCGCGTGCGATTTCAAAAACGTGCATCGACTGCCAACGAGCAAGCGAAACCGAAAGCGACAGGAGGACTTGCCTGCTTTAAACTTCACCATGTCACAAAACGTCCCTATCGTCGAATCTAAGGAGGTGATGGTGCTCGACGAAATGATTCTCCAGACAAGCTTCACGAACTGAAAAACGCCAGAGAAGACAAGTGGAGTCAGTTGACTGTATTATACAACGAACTAGAGGCACTTATGGACAATGCTTGTAATTTGCAAGACGTTAAAGCCAAGCGCCGCCAATACAAAGCGCTGCTAAATGACTTTATTGAAAGCAATGTAAAAGTGCGATCGTGCGCAAAGAATGAAGAGTAAAGTCGTGGGTCGCGGAAACTAGTAATCTCTTTAAGTTGCCCCAAACAGTTGACGATGGAGTTTCGCCAAACGACAGAGTGTCAATGCTGGAGCGCAAGACGCTCACCCCCCAAAGGCACGGAAGCGTAACGTCAGCGGCATCCAAGAGGTCCTTAACGTCAGCAACATCCAAAGCTCGACTAAAAAAGGCAGAAGCCAACAGAGCAGCTTTGCTGGCTAAAGCAGCAACTTTGAGAGATCGGCAGGCGCTGGAGCTGGAGGAAGCACGATTAAAGGCTAAGGAAGAGCAATTGAAAGCACGATTAAAGGTTGAGGAAGAGCAATTGAAAGCACGAATAAAGGCTGAGGAAGAGCAAATGACAGCACGATTAAAATCTGAGAAAGAGCAAATGAAAGCACGATTAAAGGTTGAGGAAGAGCAATTGAAAGCACAACTAAAGGCTAAACAGACACAAAAGAAAAGGCTGGAAATGGAAACGGCGCTTGCAATAGCCGATGCTGAACTAAATTCTTACCAGAACCGTAAAAAACAACATCCTGCGAGACGGAGCGTGGTCGTCGAAACGAGTGGTGCATGCCTCCCTGAACCGGAGCACAACGACCACTATGACCACAGTTCGGCAACGGAATACCTCGAACTGCCATCACGCCTCCGAGCAACCCACATAAGCATGCCCGTGAGTGCAAAACCAATAATGTCAAGCACGCTAATGGAACGGCCTACCCAAGGTAACAAACACTCACTTTGCAACACTGATATAGTGAAGCCTCAGGGTAGGATGCCACTTCAGGCAGATCTTACAGAAATGTTCACGAAGAGTCAGAGGCAACTTTCCTTACCTCCGCGCGACATTTCTCCATTCTATGGTGACCCTCTTGAGTTCACGTCCTTTGTAAGAGCCTTTAAACATGTCATCAAAACCAAAACTGATAGCAATTTGGACAGGCTGTTCTTTCTTGAGCAGTATACTAGAAGACAGCCTAGGGACCTTGTGATAAGCTGCCAGCTCATGCCAGAACATTGTGATTACGCAGAAGCTATGAGACTGTTACACGACAAGTTTGGAAATAAAGAAATAATCGCTACAATGCTGATGCAAAAGGCACTCAACTGGCCGGAAATAAAGTCAGAGGACGGAAAGTCGCTGACAACATTCTCCCTTGGTTGTAGTAAAATGTTACAATACCATGTCAAGCATCGATTATATGGATGAGCTAGACAATGCTACCAATTTGAGGACTATAGTCTCAAAACTGCCCTACAAATTGCGTGAAAGATGGAGGAACCATGCATACATGCACGAAAGGCGCACCCAGAAAAGAGCCAAGTTTGTGCAGCTGATGGAATTTGTAGAGCAAGAAGCAACTGTAATGTCCAACCCACTTTTCGGCAACCTGAACGTTTCAACTAGTGATAAAAAACACTGCAACAAACCTCCTCCAGGGCTCAAAATGGAAGGAAAAAAAGGTAGCAGCTTTTCAACCAGCGTAAAACAGGTTGGTAAAAATCATAAAGACTCGATTACAGTAAAGAGTAGTGGTGCATCAGTTATTAGTGCCTTCACTAAACCTTGTGCATTCTGTGCGAAAGACCATACCCTAGATGAATGCCACCAGTTTAACGATAAGACATATAAGGATAAATTGGACATTTTAAAAAAGAATGGATTCTGCTTTGGTTGTTTAGTAAAAGGACACTTAAGCAAAGACTGCACAAAGAAAATTACGTGTCAGTTGTGCTCAAAAAAACATCCTTGCATGCTACACATTGCAGCACAAGACACAGCTCAAGCAATCGAAAGGCTGACGAAATCGAACCAGTTAAAACACTGCCTGTTACAGTGAGTCATGAAACAAGCGCGTGTACTGGGGCTGGAGATGACTGTATTTTCTCCTTAGTACCTGTTAAAATAAAGTCCAAGAAAGGTAATAAGACAGTAGAAGTATACGCCTTTATGGACCCAGGCAGCTCTGCTACCTTTTGTACAGAGTCATTAGCAAGGCAATTAAACGTACAAGGTAAAAAAAATTGACATCATGTTAAGCACCATGAACGCGAGGAAACAAGTAGAAAGTTACGTGCTTACTGACCTAGAGGTTAGTAGTTTGGAAGAAAACACCTTTGTTGAACTCCCCAAAGTGTTCACACAAAAGAGTATCCCAGCCTCAGTGGAAAACATTCCACAACAGCACGACATTGATAAGTGGCCATACCTCAGCGAAGTAAAATTGCCTCAGATTAATGCTAGAGTTGAAATTCCTATAGGTAACAAAAAGCATAGGCTCCTAGAACCATGGTGAGTAATTAACAGCAGGCACAATGGGCCACATGCAGTAAAGACTGCTCTTGGATGAACCATAAATGGACCTCTTCGAGAGTCGGTCGAGGAAGGCACGTGTGACAATGAGCAAGTGAGCGTTGCAGTCAACAGAGTTTCCATTGAAAGTGTAGAACAAATGCTGATACAACAGTACAACCATGACTTTCCTGAACGGAACTGTGATGACAAAGCTGAGTTGTCACAAGAGGACTATCAGTTTTTAGAGTATGTAACTGACTCTCTGCAGTTTACAGATAATCACTTCTACATAGGCCTCCCATTCAAAAAAGCAGCTATTCAAATGCCCAACAACCGAAGTGCAGCCATGCAGCGCGCACTAAACCTCAAAAGGAAGTTTAAGAATAACCGCTCCTTTCACGAAAAGTATTTAAACTTCATGAACGACATGCTTGAAAAGGGTCATGCAGAAAGAAAAAGTAAAAGCAAAGGTTAGTCTTTGACTGTCTCGCCAGCTATCAGGGAATATCATTAAATAGCGCACCAGTCATACTGCCAGCTAAGATCTTAATGCAGAAGTTGTGTAAAGAGAGACTCGCTTGGGACGATGACATTCCCGAACAATTTATAAAAAGATGGAGGGCCTGGCTACAAGAGTTGCATCAATTGTCTGAGTTTAGTGTAGCAAGATGCGTAAAACCAGTTGACTTTGGAGTTACAACTACAGCACAACTTCACCACATCTCAGATGCAAGTGAAATGGGATATGGAGTTGTCTCATGTATTAGGTTAGTAAATGCCGATGGAGTCACACACTGTGCATTCATGATGGGGAATTCTCGCGTAGCGCCCTTGAAACAAACTACTATCTCCCGAATGGAATTGACAGCGGCAGTGGTTGCTGTAAACAACGACAAAATGTTGAAAGGTCAACTGGAAATAGAACTGCTGGACTCTGTGTTTTGGACCGACAGCACAACTGTCTTGAGATACATTGTCAATGAAAAACTTCGCTTTAAAACCTTTGTTGCTAACAGAATCTCCATCATACGAGAGTCAACCAAGCCACAGCAGTGGAGATATGTCAACACTTCAAAAAACCCAGCTGACGCTGCTTCCAGAGGAGTTTCCTGTGAAAAATTCATGAAAAACAACAATTGGATCCATGGTCCCTCCTTTCTTAAAAAAACAGAGAGTAAATGGCCTGAGAACATTCACGATCTGTCGACGAAAGAGGATGACATTGAGATTAAACACTCAGCCTCAGTGAATCTCGTAAAGACTACAGAGAGCACAAATGCCGTGAGTAAACTGATTAACTATCACTCTGACTGGTATAAGTTAAAAAGATCCGTTGCCTGGATTCTTTGCTTTAAGGAAATGCTTAAACAGAGAACAAAAAAGATTAAGGGACAAGCAAACAACTCAATAACAGAAAACCATAAGTCTCTAACAATAAAGGACTTAAAAAGGGCAGAAAATGAAGTCATTAAGTTCGTCCATAAAAAGAAACAGTTTTCTCTTCAAACTAGATCCAGTACTGCAGGATGGAGTGCTAAGAGTTGGAGGACGTCTTGGTAGGTCGGCAATGCCTGAGCGTGTACAACACCCAGTCATTATACCCAAAGACTCACACATTACAACTTTAATCCTAAGAGACATTCACGAACAGGTCTGAAGGACATTGTGGAAGGAGTTATATGCTTTCGAAATTGCGGCAGAAATACTGGATTCCGACTGCAAATTCCCTTGTGAGAAAGTTTCTGTCCAGTCGTGTGACATGTAGAAAGATCAGAGCAAAGAATAGTGAACAAAAAATGTCAGAACTGCCACGCGATAGAATAACACCAGATCACCCACCGTTCACTAAGGTAGAGGTAGACTATTTTGGACCCTTCGAGGTCAAACGGGGTAGAAGTAATGTTAATAGATATGGCGTATTGTATACTTGTCTGACAACAAGAGCCGTGCACATTGAAGTCGCGCAGTCATTAGATACAGACTCCTGCTTAAATGCTATTCGACGCTTCATGTGCAGAAGAGGCCAGGTGTCAGTTATGAGAAGTGATAACAAACTTCATAGGCGCTGAGACTGAATTGCGTAAAGCTATCCAACAGTGGAATCAGTCAAAAATTTAAGGCGTCCTCATGCAAAAGGTGATACAATGTATATTTAATCCTCCTGCTGGGTCTCATTTTGGTGGAATATGGGAAAGGCAGATAAGATTAGTTAAAAAAATCTTGAGGTCCGTACTAAAAGAACAAACACTAAACGATGAGAGCTTGCATACATTCCTGTGTGAGGTGGAAGCTATAATAAATGACAGTCCCCTTACCACTGTTACAGACGATCCCACAGACCTGGAGCCCCTGACACCTAACCGCCTGCTGCTGATGAAAAAACACCCAAACTTGCCCCCTGGACTCCTCAAAAAGGAGGACATTTACGTACGTCGCAAGTGGAAGCAAATTCAATCCCTTGCCGACTTATTCTGGAAGCGATGGGTGCGTGAATACTTGCCCTTGCTTCAGGAGCGCCAAAAATGGTCTCAAGTGAGAAAAAAACTTACGATCGGAGATGTATTCCTAATAATTGACGAGTCTTTTCCAAGAAATTCATGGGTCGTCAGACGGATCACGAAAGTGTTCCCTGATAAAAAAGGACTTGTGAGACGTGTGCTGGTCAAAACTAAAACCAGTACCCTGGAAAGACCCATCGATAAGCTGTGCCTCATATGTGAAAGGGACTGTTAATTACCTTATAAAGTAGTCATGTTCCTTTCATTTGGTACGCAACGATATGAATATCTTAAATTAAACCGTTAACAAATGTTTAAAGTGTTAAGAAAGTTAATTAAAATTTTAATCTAATAGTAAATGTTGTGGCCCAATTGTAAAAAAAAAACAAAAAAAAACAACAAAACAAAAAATGTGTGTAATTGTCAGTCTTCCTGCCTGTCAATTAGGGGCTGGAAATGAAAGGGCCATATTTCATTCGTGTGATTTGTTGTTGTGTTTATTTCATTTCAGTCTATTAGTTAAGCATTAAGCACAAGTATCATACTCATAATTTGTATTGTGACATCATCTCAGTTATGTAGCTGCATGCCTATCACGCACGTTAGTTGTTGTTAAGACACGGAAGGATACAGAAAGGTGTGGAACACACAAGCTTTTGACGGTGAGACAGTAAGCTAAAAGGAATACAGTAAAATTTGTAGAGTTGTCGTAACTGTAAGATATCGAAGCTACAGAACACAGCAAGCGACTTGTCGTGACTACAGTGGATTTATGCAAGAAACTCTAACAACCGTTGTACTTTGATGTTAAAAATAAACAAGAGAAAAAGAAATCAACGAAACGTCTGAAGTCGTCAGTGACACTGTGTAACAAAAAACACGCGTCAGAACTTGTGAATAACATTCACATAAAGTAGCCGTTAGTGCCGCTAGCATTAGCATCCCTAGCGTCTTTAGCTGCAGCCTCAAAGCTAGCATAGAAGGTGTTCAGCTCGTCTGCCAGAGACGTGTTTGACACATATGTTGAAGCATATGTGTCAAACACACCAAAGTTTGGCTTATATAACCTTGGTGACGTCATTTGATTAGGTGCATCTGGAGGTTATAAATAGGCATGAACCAGAAACATCCTTAAGTCATTTTGTCTTCAAGGACCGCATTGTGTGTGCGTGTGTCTATCTTTAAAATATTGCAGTTAAAAAAAAAGCGCGCCTCAGCAACGGTTCTCCCGTTCTTATGCCCCAGAAGAGACGTTTGCGGGCTATCTATCTCCTGGTAGCTCATCATCATTGAAAAAGCCCACTCTCCCCACCAAGCTGTGCAGGCTAACATTTTTGCTAGTGGGGAAGGCTTTTCAAGCAGCGGGTCAGGTTGCTGCTGCCCTGCACACCATGACGGATTTGCAGGCATATCAGGCTCACCTGCTGAAGAATTTGAGCACTGGCAGGTCCATCGATAATAGGGGCATTTTCAGAGCTGCGCTGAGCCATGGATTTGTCTCTCCACCAAGCAGACAGCCTGTGCCATCAGCCGTTCTATGACTGCTATGGTGGCTACGGAGAGATATTTGTGGCTCAACCTCACGTGCATCAAGGATAAACATTATACTTTCCTCCTTGATGCCCCCATCTTACCTTCCGGCCTATTTGGCGACGCTGTCAACACCATTGCCACTAGGTTTCGGCAGGCGAAGTGCTACAAGGAAGCGTTTGTGAGGTTTCTTCCACACTGTGCTCAAGACTCGGGGCTATTGACGACCCAGTCCCGACCAGGCCTGGATGCCTTTGAGGTGTTGAAGCACAAAAAGGGAGTGTGGTGAGTTGAGCACCCCCTCGTATGGACTGGGGTACGGCTCGTTGTGCTTCACATTTTGTCTCGAGAAGACCGGACCTGAGGAGCATTATCTCCTCCAAAAAGAAGTCCTGAGGCCGGTGCGCCCAGGACACTGGGGGCGTCTCCCCCCGGGGATGGGTGTGTAGACTTCCAACAGAGAATAAGAACTCCTTCCTGGCACCCTCAGGAGGCCATTGTCCAATCTCCGCCAACACTGGTGTTTCGGGGAGCAGTGGTCTATAGCAAAATGTTAAGTGTTCGGTCACCTCCTGCCACGTTTCAGGACGCCGAACATATAACATCCCCCCATCTAGCCGAAGTGTCAAAACGTGTGCTCCTTTCAGGGAAACTAGCAGTGTAAAAGCTACTGCCAAGTATATCTCTTAGGGTTCTAAGTACTATAGAGAGAGGCTACAGAATTCCATTTGCACATCGTCCTCCGCGTTTCAACGGCGTGGTCTCCACTTCCGTGAAACCGGAATGAACGCATCTTTTGACACGAGAATTGCATACTTTGCTGGGAAAAGGTGCCATAGAACATATCCCCCTGCCAGACAGACAGTCAGGCTACTACAGCCGGTATTTCTTGGTTTGATCTGAAGGATGCATATTTTCATATAGAAATATTGCCACAACACAGAAGGTTACTGAGGCTTTCGGGGGCGAAGCTTACCAGTATCGAGTCCTTCCATTTGGCCTAGTCCTGTCACCCCACACATATACAAAATTCGGGTTGCATGGATGCAAATCTGGCTCCTTAACGACTCCAGGGCATCCGCATTTTGAATTACATAGACGATTGGCTGATTTTGGCTCAGTCTCAGGGGCTAGCACTTCGCATCAAGATGTCATCCTAGCTCATCTCAAATCTCTAGGGTTGAGACTCAACGTCAAGAAAAGCGTTCTCTCTCCTGCTCAGAGGACAATGTATTTGTGGGTCGTATGGGATTCGATCGTAATGCAGGCACAACTGCCTTCTGCACGTATCGAATACATTCTAAGTACCCTAAAGAAGATCAAGCTTGGCCAGAAAGTGACAGTTCGTTACTTTCAGAGAATCCTGTCTCATGGCAGCAGCATCCATGGTGATTCAATTCAATTATATTATATTATATTTGTTTAATGCTTTTAACAATTGTCATTGTCACAAAGCAGTTTTACACAATCAAAATAATTATTTAATTTTTTATGGAATGTGAAGTTGTATGAATCAAAATGGTCAGATAGTCCCCGGTGAGCAAGCCGAGGGTGTCAGTGGCAAGGAAAAACTCCCTGAGGTGGTAATAGGAAAAAACTTCGAGAGGAACCAGACTCAACAGGAAACCCATCCTCATTTGGGTGAAACAGAAAGCAGGAATTGATCTGCATTTATACTGTGTATTAGGTGGCAGCCAAAGTTATACCCTGGGGCCTTCTGCACAGACCCTTGCAGTTGTGGCTGAGAGCCAGGGGATTTCATCCAAGGGCCAATCTTCTTAGACAAATAAGTGTTACGCGCCAGGGGTTTCATACCCTTTCTATGTGGTTCAGACCCCGGTTTCAGACCCCGGATACTTTGGGTCCCACTTTAGGTCCGTGTTGTCGTTGCAAGATGCTAACAACAGACACTTCCCTCATGGGTTGGGGTGCGGCCGTCCAACCCAAGGGATCTGGAGAGGTCATCTTCTCGCATGGCACATCTCTTGCTTCAAAATGATGGCTTTATTTCAGGCCCTGAAATACTTCCTCCAGCAGTTGTTGTTCCTCCACAACACCACAGTAGTCTTTTACATAAATCGCCAGGGCTGATTGCGTTTGTGCTGCTTGAACAAGCTAGTGCAGCAGATTCTGCATTCGGCACAGGACAAGTACTTGTCCCTCAGGGGAAAATGAATGTTGGGAAACTCCACCCCGAAGTGGTCAGTCAAATATGGCAGAGATTTTATGTAGGAGAGGTGGACCTCTTTGCCTTATGGCACAATGTTCCCTTTACTACTCTCTGACTCTGACTGGACGCTATGGCCCAGAGGTGGCCCAGACTGCGTCTTTACACATTTCATCTGATAGCTCTGCTCCCTGGAGTCCTAGCAAAGGTCCGTTATCAGGGGTTTCGCCTCTTATTGATAGCGTCCCATTGGCCCACCAGAGTATGGTTCTCAGATCTCTCCTCGACTGCTCACCATGGGCGATTTCGATCAAGAAGGATCTTCTGTGTCAGGCGCAGAAAACAAAATAACAATATTTCATCCCAGGCCCGAGCTCTGGAGCCTTCACATCTGGCCACTGGGAGGGGCCAACTAAGAGATGCTGATCATCCAGCCAATGTAATAGAAACTATTCTAAGTGCTAGGGCTCCCTCTACTAGAAGAATGTATGCCCTCAGATGGAATGGTTTTGAAAGTTGTTGTATGTCAAACCATGTAGACACAGTCCACTGGCAGATTGTTTCAGTGCTGGAGTTTCTGTAGGAGAAACTGTCCTCGGTCATATGTCCTAGAATGTAGAAGAACTCTCCATGTATGTGGCCATGTATGTGGCCGTCATTTCGGCTTGCCATGTTCTGATTGATGGGGTTTTTATGGGAAAGCACCCTTTAGTTGCCCGCTTTATTCGTGGAGCTGAACGGTTAAGGTCACCCACTAGATAGACTGTCCCTTTATGGGACTTAGCTATTGTGCTCGAGGGTTTGGTTGATACCCCTTTTGGACCTCTATAGTCAGTGCCTGTTAGGTTTCTGACCCTTAGGATGGTTTTTCTAATGGCCATTACTTTTCTGAAGAGAATTGGGGATTTGCAGGCTTTGTCCATCTCGCCATCCTGCCTAGCCTTTGCCCCTGGGCTCGTCAAAGCTATTTTGCATCCTTACCCAAATTATCTTCCGAAAGTTCCATTCTCGACCATGCACCCAGTTGTTTTTGGAGCCTTCTGTTCTCCACCATTTACTGCTCCGGAACAGGAAAGACATTACTTACTGTGTCCAGTATATGCTCTGCAGATTTACGTCCACCACACTACCCAGTGGCACAAGTGGGAGCAGCTTTTTATATGCTATGGGGGCCACAACCAGGGGGTGGCTGCCACTAAACAAACGATGACACATTGGGTAAGGGGGGGCTATTGCCCTAGCCTACGAGGTGCGTGGTCACACTTCACCTCTAGGAGTTAGGGCCCATTCAACTAGGGTGCTTGCATCGTCAATGGCTTTGGCAAGAGGTGTCCCCTTGCAGCAAGTGTGTGATGCGGCAGTTTGGTTCTCTCCACACACATTTGTCAGATTTTATAGTTTGGATGTCCATGCTACTCCGGGCTCACAGGTCCCCGAGTCAGCATCCCAGTGTCAGGTTTAGACCTCTTTGGTAATTGTGCGCACACGCTACACAACCCTGGTGGTTCAGACACTTTTTAGTGTGGCGGCATTGGTATTTTTACTCCCAATAGCATTTTTCATGCAGCATTGAGTGTAGCTTTTGAAAGGGAACATCTCAGGTTACTTGACTGTAATGCTGTTATAACTATATGACGTTATAACAAGGGACAGAGGTGGGCATGGCTGAGATTAAGCAGGGCATGGCTAGGACAGACTTGAATGCTGGCGTGGCAAACCGGATATCACACTCTGTCCTTGCCTGCTGCATCTAAAAGGATGGACAGGATGCCGGTGTGATGCATTCAACATACTAGTGAGCAAAAAAATACTGAAGCATAGGAATAGGAACTGGCCATTAGCATTAGCTTAAGCAGTGATGTGAACAGTGATATGGTAAACTTGACAGGACCATCAGCAAGGTTTAGGACAAATGTCAAACAAGGAGTATAAATATCATTATAAGTCAAGGCAGAAACCGGTAACATTAGTCAAATCAGAAATAAATAAAAACATGACCATGACAACTCAATCCCGCAATGCCTACTGTATGCTGTAGACTGAAACTGAGCATAAAAAAATAAATGGCTCGGTAAAATAATACACTTAAATATTATTATAAATTGAGATGACACTTAGAGATGGCACGATGGTGTAGTGGTTAGCCGCGTCGCCTTGCACCTCCAGTGTCCGAGTTTGATTCCCCAGCCAGACTTGATTCCCCTCTCTGTGTACATGTTCTTCCTGTGCTTGCTGGGTTTTCTCTGGGTACTTCCTGCAGACCTGCAGATTAGGCTAATTGGCGTTCTCAAATTGCCATTATTGTGTGTATGAGTGTGTGTGCTGCGATGGATTAGCACCCTGTCCATGGTGTACCCCTCCTTGTGCCCTAAGCCTCCTGGTATAGACTCCAGCCCCCAACCCATAACCCCCCCGTGACTCTGAATAGAAGATACAGGGATATAAACAAAGAGTGGGTGAGATGAAACTTAATAATAACTTAAGTATGATGAAACCTAATACTATATAAATAATTAATTATTTTACTGTATGCTTATTGTAATTTTTTAGACCTTTACACCACTACTTTATTAACTCCAGATTGTTTTTTAGGAAGCACTCAAGCTGTGCTGACTATAAAGCCTGATCCACATGTGTACAGTAGAGAGTCAGTACATTTCAGGTGTGACATACAGGGAGCGGAAGACACTGAATGGACCTACAGCTTTTATAAGAATAATAACAGTTTCTACACAGGGGGCAAAGGGTACGATATCTTGGCTGTTAGAGACTCTACAGGAAACTACACCTGCAGAGGACAGAGGCGTGACTCTCTGATCTCATTGATTAGTGATCCTGTCACACTGACTGTATCAGGTGAGTGTGTGATTATAAGTTTATATTTTTACACAAGCTCATATTCAGTATTTATTTTCAACTAAAACCAAACTATAGTAGACATATTTATGATTGCTTACTGTATGTGTTAAGCCATGAACTAGTTTCATAATTTTACATTTAATAAAATGTTCTACTAGGGATAGAGTGAATTAATCTGTAATATATAAACACTCCACACAACTGGCGGGAAGAACTAATTTGTATTATAATTTTCTATTTCAGTTAATTTTTTGCAAGTTCTTAAAGCCTATTGTGTCTGTGATATTGAATGCATCAAACCATTTGAATAAATGAAGTTAAAACTTTAATAAGAGTAAAAACACACACAAAAAAAAAAATATATATATATATATATATGTATATATATATATATATATATATATATATATATATATATATATATATATATATATATATATTTATATTAAGTCATTTCAATGCTCAGTTGAGATGCAAGTTCTTAGAAGTCATTTCAATGCTCAGTTGAGATGCAAGTTCAATCCAGGGCCTGTATTTACTAAGCGTCTCAAAGTAGTAAATCATTCCTAAGTGGCCAAAAGATTCTACTCTCACGATTATGAGTAAAAGCTATTTATCAGGATTCTTCGAATAGAAAATCACTCCCATCTGCACAAAATGTAGAAGAGCTCCTGAGGTGTCCTAACTGGTTAGGAGTAGCGAATAAAAATGTTCAGACAGAGACACAAGTGGAGGAGAGATGTTTTAGGATCCAGTTCCATCTCTCAGTGTCGTAACACACTGTCGTGTGGCCCAGATAAAGAATTCAATTTCTTGTCAGTTGCACGATACTAGACAATGCATTAAATTTAAATAACTTTTTTTTAAAAATAAAAGTCCCAGAAGCCCCCTCCAGGGATTTTCAGAACAAACAAAGAACATATACTGTTCTTTGGCTTTCTTTGGACTTTATTACAACATTGTGCAATTCGGGTGTGTATTTATTTTATGTGTCTTTTTTTCCTTATATTTATATATTTATTGTTTTTAGTTATTCTGTCTTGTTCCATGATCCATCCTTCTCCACAACACCACAAGGTTTTAAAATATAATTAATACAGCTGTGTATAAATTTGTTTGAAAAAAAAGAAAAATGCTATCATTAATGTTATGTAATCACTGCTTCTCCGTTGCCTCAACTGGAATCTTTTTCTTTTTGTGTGACTTTCACAAGGAACCTATTTAATGACACTTGCTTTTTGCCTCCTTTTGAGGATTGCACAGAAATGTGACATTGCATTAATATTTTGCATTAAAATATGATATTTTGTCATTAAACAAAATCATTTTGTGCACTGCTACAGCCTCTTTTTGACCCTTTTTTCCAAAGGGAGCTGTTGTTGCAGTACAGTTACTAAAGAACAGTTCCTATACATCTACATCTAAGCATTTGGCAGACGCCCTTATCCAGAGCGACTTACATTTTTTTAATCTCATTATACATCTGAGCAATTGAGGGTTAAGGGCCTTGCTCAAGGGCCCAACAGTGTTGGTTGTGGGGTTTGAACCTGGGATCTTCTGAACCGTAGTCCAATGCCTTAACCACTGAGCTACCCCTGGCCCCTATACTTGGACACAAAATAAAGAACAATGTTTTACACAAATGATCACAATGATATTAATAACAGTTTACTCTGGTTTTATACATTGGTCTTGCAAATCACTTGCACACCAAGTTAATCCCAATCCAAGGTTTTACTGTAGCACTGTTTAACCCTCATGCTGTGGTCTGGTCAAATCTGACCGATTTACAAGTTTCCTCTTTAAAAAAGTGAGGTAAATTTTATTAATTTTTCATGAGGTGCAATGACTTTGTTCACACATGGCATTTAAGCACATGAAATAAATTAGAAATATTTTTATAAAAATATTTGTGATTTATGGTGCATTTATTATTACATTCATGGTGTTCCCGGTCAAAATGACCTGTCATTGTAAATAAATGGGTAAGACTACAATTAGTGTGAAAAAGCATAGTTCAAGCACATTTCTACACTACTTTCTCACACTTAAACATGCAGGTGTCTTTAAGGGAGCACACACAGGCACACACATGCACACACACACACACACACACGCACACACACACGTACACACACATCCTTCTTATGTTCCTTTTTAACTCTTATGGCAACCTGTTTATCAGACCTGTTGAAAAACCAAACTGCAACATTGTTTCAATCATACACCTTTCTTGCAGCACTGGTATATACAGCTTTTTGAGACCTTACAGTTCAGTCTTTAGCAGCACAATCGGAAAGAGATATACTGCAGATGAAGATGTGGAATTATATTTGACAGTGACAGTGATCAGGAGGAGAGAAGCCAGATTTTTATCTATTTTCATTTGTGAGGTTTAAGGATGACACAGAGTATAAGCCAGAGGAGGAAGACTCTAACAGTGATGAGGTAGAAGTTGTAAAGCTGAAGTTGTGGTCTCGTTTTGGTCCAAAAATGTAACCAAACCCTAACATTAACCTGATATGCCATATGCCGAGTGGATGACATCATGTCCTCACAGACTCCATTGTAACCGTTATCGTGAACATGACAAACCTGGATGGGAGAAGAGTTTATGGAAACACCTGGAAAGAAGTAGTAAATATTGGAGCCTATTTGGGTGTGGGTTTTTGTGTAGTGTCTACATATCCTGCAAAAAAAAAAAAAAACTGTTTTTACAGACCTTCCACATGTCAAAAGTTATTTTGTGATACAGTTAAAATAATAAATTATAAAAAAAAAAAAATACTCAAAAAAGTGACTTTGATAAACATTTCAGTAAAGTACTTTGTGATAAATAGTACAAAAGGTTTCATATTATTTGTTATAGTCAAAATAATATCTACAGTGGTTACAAGGGGAATGTCTATGACTGCCGCGCACTAAATCAGTCGCAATTCAAAGTAATTTCTGAAATGACCACCAGGTGGCACAAAGGGACATTTTGTAAAACGGTAATTTACAAAACCATCTGCAATTAATTTTATTTAGACAGACTCTCTGTTTCTATCTGTCTATTGTTATTATTAAAGAAAACAGCACAAACAAGAGCTCAAGGGCTTGTAAAAACAATTTTATGTTTAATGGTATGAATGTCAATTTTAAAGTAAGTGGTCCGAGCACACCGTAATAATCTTTGTATGATAAAATGACTCGTGGCATGAATCTTCACAAAGCACTTCAGTTTTAAATAATCATTCAACGCTGAACCCAGTTGTTGATGTTTATTTTATTTATATATTTTTGTCCTTGATGTTAACTACACAAAGCCGAGTTTTCCCACCTGGGAGTTTCTCCAGTATACTGTATAATATAACTTGGACTAACCCCCCACCCCGAAAAAAAAAAAAAAAAAACTCTTCTTAGTTGTGTTGGACTAATGGCACTTAGTTATTAACCTAGTTAACCCAGTGTAAGTATGTATCCAATTATGTAAACATTAAAGCACTTTTTGTAAGTCGCTCTGGATAAGAGCGTCTGCCAAATGCCTAAATGTAAATGATGTAATCAATAATATATTTTTTTTAATTTGATCCGGCATCATATATCTCCTCTTTAATTTCCTACAGAGTCTAATTAGAGCTCAACCGCGTGCATAAAGTTTGTGAGAGCGTGGAGGAATTTAGTTGTACTAAATAATATTTACGCAGTATAATCAGGGCCTCTTATTTCTATTTACTTTAGGATGTTGTTCTTTCAGTGTTACTTTGTGTGCTTTGCAATGTCAGACACATTCAAATGCAAATAATACCCCCCCCCCCTCCCCACAGGTGTGAATCAGCTGTTCTCACCTTTACACTCAGAGAATGCACCCCTCCCCACTGTGAATGGTTTCAGCAGATTGGGGAGTATCTTGGATCTTGCTTCAGGCCCCTTTTTTAAATTTGTGTAAATAAAAATAAATAAATAAACCAAATAAAATTATTCCATTTGTATTTTTACTTTGTAAAATAGCATTAAAAATGATGGGTTGTGTATCGAGCGATTAAAAACAATACAAGGCGTGTTATGATAAGGTAATCTCTTCCATTTCAGTAATTAAAAAAACGGTAAAAATGTAAATTTTGGAATCCACAGACGCTTAGTGGTCCGAGCACAACGTAATAATCTTTGTATGATGAAATGACTTGTGGCATGAATGTACACAAAGCGCTTCAGTTTCAAATAATCATTCAACGCTTAACTCAAACAGCAAAAGAACATGATAATAATAATCAAAAGAATTATATTGTTCTTTTTGCTGTTTATGTCCACCATTTAATAATTATTTAATTATCAAAAATTAAAGCTGCTCACATTGCACAGTGTTTAATCAGCAAGTATATGTTGCTCCTCTTTATGATAGATGAATATTCCGATTGAAACAAAGCTGCTCGTGTCGGCTCATATCGGGAGCATTTTTATCAAAGGGGAGATGAAAAGTGAAAGTGTGTACCAACAACATAGCACATTGCGTGTGTGTGACTGGCCAAAATGTGGTGGTGAATAAACCTTTTAGTGAATGTAAAATGTTCACGTGAACCCGCGGTATGAAATATTTATAAGAGATTTCTCTTTCCCAGAAACACAACAAAAACACATTTATACGTGTTAAATAAGCGCTGTCCTAGCGGCGCTGTGAGAAACGCACGCCGATGTGAGCTGCTTTATTTTAGTCATAATATACTAACATATTTTTGCTGTGTAGTGGACCGCGCGCGCACAACCTCTCGCGGGCGAGCCTTTGTCTGAATACGCCGTTTTAACGGGGTGGGGATAAGAAACCGCACCGGCAGAACTAGACTAATGATTATGAATGCGTCTGGGAAAACAGCAAGGAAACTGACTGGCCATTTTAACAATTTATTGATAAGTTGATGTCTTTGATTTTGGCTGTGATGGTGATCATATCATCACATCATCTTGTAGGAAATATTAGATTTTTAGTGTGTTTCATTATATTCTGTGTGCATGAGAACAGAATGATTTTCTTCCTTTTCTCACGACACGAGCTGCACTTTCAATAAACACATTCTATAGTAGTTTATGTTAAAGGTCGTAAAACTGTTAAACGCTCGTAAATGTAGAGCTACTCCTAAATTTATGTTCTTCCTTACCTTATCTTTTAAAAGCATTCCAGACCGGATGTAAAGACTCATGCATCCACCTTTTCTTTGGTTCTTTGTGTGTGTGCGTATATATACTCCTGTCTCCCACAATAAACTTTGAACGTCTCACTGAGCACTGACTTGTGTGTATCATTGAGGGGTTCCCTGGATCCAGGCGGGACAAGCAGAATACAGGCTGAGCACTGAGTAGACAAAAGGAGGTCTACCAATATTCAAGAAATCCTTACACATCTCCACAGCAGTGGATGCACTAGTAATCCACGTTTTATACGAATTACATAAGCTGATTTTTTTCCCCATTAGTTTATATAAAAGCAGACATTTTGCTTCTGTAAGTATATATTTTTCACGTCTGTGAGGCGAGTATACACAAAGTTTCGGTTTATTTTCTGACGCGCTCAAGTTCACCGAAACAGATAGAGAATAGCGCTGTATCTCTGTTTGCATTCATTATTTTACATCATAACGTTTTGTCGTCATTGTGCGTGCACTTAAATAAAAGTAAAGTCTTATAAAGGCTATGTAGCTTATAGAGGTTTATTATATAGTTTTTGCCCATTGATCTGACAACACCTGTGGCTCACCCACTTTTTCTGTTACACACCCAGAGTTTTCTGGCTACGCGAGTGTAACACACGATAAAATATAAAGGCTCACTGTGTTAACATTTACTTTGCTTAAATTCGTTGAAACTAAGAAACGCATATATTTCATTAAAGTTCTAAATTTGTACTGTAATTTTAGTACTGTGACTGTGATTTTAAATTTGTTTAATGTCTTACTTGTATTTTATAAGGTTTTGCCGGCCGTGGTACAGCGCAACGGGGTGCTGGGATGTAAAAATGTAATTTGTTAAAATGTTTTCATTATTTATTAAAGAACATTATGATGATCATAACAGCCTACTGCATTTACTTCTTATAATAACGCAAAAACACATCAACATCTGCTGACGCAGTAGCACGTCCTGACAATGTTAGAATTTTTATGTTCATTCATTTCAGTTAATAAATCTACAAACCGGATGTAAGGGTCCACCACTAGAGGTCACTGTTTTTCATTTTGTAGTTTTTGTTGGCTGACTTAGTTTCCCAGCAGGCACCTCGGTCAGATGATGCGAGTGCACACCTGAACCGAGGTAGCCATTAATCCATCTCTATAAATAGCTGTTTAGACTGGGAAACTGGGTCGAGCATTTTTGGTAACACCACTGTCAAGTGTGTGGGCATGTTGTTCTGTTCTGTTCTGTTCTGTGTTTAGTTTGTACTTTGATTTTAGTTGTGTTGACTTGGGCTCTCTTATTGGCAATGTTTCTGTGTATGTTTTGTGTGTCTGTGTTAGTGGAGCTGATTCAGTCCTGTCCTAAATGTATGTAAGTACTGTGGTTGTTGTCCTCCTGTGTTCTTGTGTGTTTAGCTAGAGTCAGGTAAGTAGTTAGGTGTGTGTGTGGCTAGGAGCGTGTTTAGCTAAAATCTATGCTGAGCTAACTAGCGTGCTTGTAGTGTCTCCCTCTGGTCTCTACGTGTCTCCCTCTGGTCTCTCCCTTCTCTCTAGTGACTCCCTCTGGTCTCTACGTGTCTCCCTCTGGTCTCTCTCTTCTCTCTAGTGACTCCCTCTGGTCTCTACGTGTCTCCCTCTGGTCTCTCCCTTCTCTCTAGTGTCTCCCTCTGGTTTCTACGTGTCTCCCTCTGGTCTCTACGTGTCTCCCTCTGGTCTCTCCCTTCTCTCTACGTGTCTCCCTCTGGTCTCTACGTGTCTCCCTCTGGTCTCTCCCTTTTCTCTAGTGTCTCCCTCTGGTCTCTACGTGTCTCCCTCTGGTCTCTCCCTTCTCTCTATTGTCTCCCTCTGGTCTCTCCCTTCTCTCTATTGTCTCCCTCTGGTCTTTCCCTTCTCTCTAGTGTCTCCCTCTGGTCTCTATGTGTCTCCCTCTGGTCTCTCCCTTCTCTCTAGTGTCTCCCTCTGGTCTCTACGTGTCTCCCTCTGGTCTCTACGTGACACGTAGAGACCAGAGGGAGACACGTAGAGACCAGAGGGAGACACGTAGAGACCAGAGGGAGACCAGAGGGAGACCCGTAGAGACCAGAGGGAGACCCGTAGAGACCAGAGGGAGACCCGTAGAGACCAGAGGGAGACACGTAGAGACCAGAGGGAGACACGTAGAGACCAGAGGGAGACCAGAGGGAGACACGTAGAGACCAGAGGGAGACACGTAGAGACCAGAGGGAGACACGTAGAGACCAGAGGGAGACCAGAGGGAAACACTAGAGAGAAGGGAGAAACCAGAGGGAGACCAGAGGGAGACCAGAGGGAGACACGTAGAGACCAGAGGGAGACCAGAGGGAGACACGTAGAGACCAGAGGGAGACCAGAGGGAGACACGTAGAGACCAGAGGGAGACACGTAGAGACCAGAGGGAGACCAGAGGGAGACACGTAGAGACCAGAGGGAGACACGTAGAGACCAGAGGGAGACACGTAGAGACCAGAGGGAGACCAGAGGGAGACACGTAGAGACCAGAGGGAGACACGTAGAGACCAGAGGAAGACCAGAGGGAGACACGTAGAGACCAGAGGGAGATACGTAGAGACCAGAGGGAGACCAGAGAGAGACACTAGAGAGAAGGGAGAGACCAGAGGGAGACACTAGAGAGAAGGGAGAGACCAGAGGGAGACCAGAGGGAGACACGTAGAGACCAGAGGGAGACCAGAGGGAGACACGTAGAGACCAGAGGGAGACCAGAGGGAGACACGTAGAGACCAGAGGGAGACACGTAGAGACCAGAGGGAGACACTAGAGAGAAGGGAGAGACCAGAGAGATGCAGGCTTCTGAACTGAGCATTAATAACAACTTGGGTTGTCCTTGTCCTTTTTGGTCCGGATGACATGGCGTCCCAGATTTTCAAAAGGAATCGTGACTCGTCTGACCACAGAACAGTCTTCCATTTTGCCACACTCTATTTTAAATGATCCCTGGCACAGTGAAAACGCCTGAGCTTGTGGATCTTGCTTAGAAATGGCTTCTTCTTTGCACTGTAGAGTTTCAGCTGGCAATGGCGGATGGCACGGTGGATTGTGTTCACTGACAATGGTTTCTGGAAGTATTCCTGAGCCTATTCTGTGATTTCCTTTACAGTAGCATTCCTGTTTATGGTGCAGTGTCGTTTAAGGGCCCGGAGATCATGGGCATCCAGTATGGTTTTTATGCCCTTGACCCTTATGCACAGGGATTGTTCCAGATTCTCTGAATCTTTGGATGATGTTATGCACAGTTGATGATGATAACTGCAAAGTCTTTGCAATTTTTCGCTGGGTAACACCTTTCTGCGCAACATTGTGGTAATTGGTGATCCTCTACCCATCTTGGCTTCTGAGAGACACTGCCACTCTGAGAAGCTCTTTTTATACCCAATCATGTTGCCAATTGACCTAATTAGTGTTTATTAGTCTTCCAGCTCCTTGTTATGCTCAAATTTACTTTTTCCAGCCTCTTATTGCTACTTGTCCCAACTTTTTGGGGATTTGTTGACACCATGAAATTTTTAATCAACATATATTTCCCTTAAAATGATACATTTTCTCAGTTTAAACTTTTGTTCTGTGATTTATGTTCTATTCTAAATAAAATATTAGAAGTTGGCCCCTTCACATCATTGCATTCAGTTTTTATTCACGATTTGTATAGTGTCCCAACTTTTTTGGAATCTGGTTTGTACTACAAAATTAAAGAACACAAAATATAAGATGACAAAAAAAACATACATGCGTAGTTTTTCTAATCACACATGATAATATCTAAAAGCTCACTGTGTTCAGGTTTACTTTGCTTAAATTTGATCCAAATAAGATTTAATTAAATTTTTACATTTGTACTGCAATATTAATACTGTGATTATGAATTTGTTTAACTACAATGTTTCACTTGATTTTATCTGCTACTACGTGCAGCTCTAAAGGGGCTGCGGCTCATTAATCCTTGAAAGAATGAACTGATGCCCGAGGTGTCTGTCTATAGTTATATAGCGCCACTCAGCGGTAAAAGCCACAAATGCACAAACCAAAATGCAGTCGCCGTGAGGCATGGCGGTAAAACCAGACTACTGCATGACTACCATCTGTATATAATGTTAATTTCCCTGAAAAAACGAGTGGTATGAGTTCAGGTAGATGAGTCCTGCAGAACAAACTTAAACATCCTACAAGTTCAAAACATGTAATGTTCATAAGAGCTGGAGTTGATAAAAAGATCTAATAGAACATTAGGTGATAATACAGTACATGCATTATTGTGGATTAATAATGAAATAAAATGATCCGGTCAAAAGTGACCGGGTACATAATGAGTGTGAGCCACAAAGGAACACAACATAAAGGTTAACTAAATGAGGTGTAACTGTGTTTAGTACATATTATCACATGAATAAACAGTTATAATATATATGTAATATGTAATGTTTTGTGTTTAGGGGGATCTCCTCCAGTCTTTCTGACCATCAATCCCAACAGAACTCAACACTTCATTAATGACTCTCTCTCACTGAGCTGTGAGGACCAGAGTAACTCTACTAAATGGATAGTGAGACAATACACAGAAAATAAGGGACTTTCCGATTGTTCAAGGTGGGGATTAGTTACAGGATCTACATGTAATATCAGTTCCCTCTCCACATCCCACACTGGAGTTTACTGGTGTGAGTCTAAATCTGGAGAATACAGTAATCCTGTCAACATTACAGTGCATGGTGAGTCATATGTATAAGAAGTTACACGTTATTTATTAGTAATGTTATGTCAAGTTTATCTCATGAGCTAATTCATCTGCAGTAGTGCAGGTAAAACACTGAATAATGCTGTAATGCAGCTCTAAACAACTCTAGTTTCACAGTCCTTTATCTAAAGAGTTTGTATCCAATTCAACAATACAAAACAATCAGACTAATGTGTTTCACTGTGAAATGAAGGAGTAGTCCAAATTTTCTGTTCTGGGGCATCCTCTGACTCCACACTGTTTATATCACTACACACATTCCTCCAAGGAATTTCTATAAAGATGAATTAGTTCTCCAGACAAAGACTGCAGGAAAGATAATAATCCATAAGATCTCAAAGTCAGATGAAGGTTTCTAACACTGTCTTTGTCTCTAACATAACCTCTGTATCTTCACATAATATAACAGGATACTTGGTAATCTGTATACATTATTATTATTATTATTATCTTCTGCATCAGATCCATCACATGTAGAAGCTCCATTCTCAGTGCTCATGCTGATCAGTAGTGCAGTGACAGCCTCTCCATATCTGCTGGTCACCATCATTCTGCTGATCAAATGTTACAGAGCTCGAGGTGAGAACTCTTTCAAGACCGTCAAGAGACTTCATCTCTGTTCACATAATGAGTGACATAATTAATAACACTAACTATATATTATATGACTCTAATAATAATCTGTCTGTTTATTTATAACTATTATTCTTATTACCTTGCTACCTTATCATTAGATGGGCCAGTGCAATTATAATTTCACTACATGATGAGTGCAATATGTCATGGCTGGTGAAATAATGTGTCTCTAAAACCATCACTGACTTGACACTGACACTAATCTCCTTTTACATACGTCAAATAAGTTAGAAGTTTAAATGTTTGGCTTGTACAATAATGTCTTTCTCTCTAATTATTAATTAAACCTATCCAATATTCATAGTTTTTCTGATTGCACCATTTGAGAGCTTGCACTTCTAATTTCGTGTACATTGTATAATAACAATAAAATCTATTCATGCAAGTTTTTTTTTCTTTTTTTATGAGCCAACCCCTCTTTTTTATGAAAGCACTTTTACTTTTTTTTCACTTTTTCTAAAGCACTGTCACTTTTTCTCTTCACTTCACCCTTTAAACTGTATTTAGAATAAGTTAAAATGCAGTATATCTAGCTTTATGATACAAACAACTTTTATGAACCTACTACAAAAGTGACCACGTTATTTTCTTTAACAGCTTAAACTGATGGAGAGAGAACCGAGAGTGCAGTCATAAAGAAGTGAGCAGAGTCACTGTATAAAGAGAGGATGCAATTATGTATTTTTCTTCTTTTTTTTTTTAGATTATTGGATGGAATGTATACATTTTTTTTTGCTGTGATGATTTGCTTTGGGTTTTTGTAAGGTACAGTAGAAAATGAGCAAAATACTTATATAAATAGGTTTTTATTGTCAACAGCAGCCTCACAGTGTATTTTTTTTTTTTTTTTTACATTAATTGACTTGAAATTTGTGGATTTAGTAATGTTCAGAGATGTTATTTGTAGAAAGCACGACAGTAAAACCTCATGTTTCCTTACACCTTTAGGTGAATGCAATTAACACAACAGTGTGTATGATTTAATAGTAGGGGCAGTTCAGTGGGATGTGTCATTGTTTCTTAAGAAACTGAGATATATTATCTGTGAATTATATGTGACAAATAAAACATTATTATTATTATTATTATTATTATTATTATTGATATTCTGGCTCTTCATGCTTAGAGAAGGCTCACAAGTGAGTGTGTAAACAATATTGATTACAAATCTGTTGAATCCCCAGTCAACCATCAAGTGTCACTGAAACGAGTCTTCATCAGACTGCTAAATTAGATTGGCTTGACTATAAATCAACATTAAAATATCCTTAACTAAAATGCATATCAAATTAATATCTGTTGAAATCAATAACAAACCATTTGTTTTCCACTGCCACATGAGGCAAATTCCTACATCAAGCCCAGACCCCGTTGTACTCAATGTATTTCCATCCTTAATTCCAATTGCATTGGAGAGACCTTTAGGATTGTTATACTATCAAAAATTACCTTGAGTAGTCATGTTGTAAATTAGATTTGGAGAGTTTCTATAGAGTCATTTTATGAAAATTAAACACATTGACTATGTAAAAGTTGCACTCTACAAAGATGATGAGTGTCAACTCCATACTCCTGCTTACATTCTCTGATGGCTCTTGTAAGCCCATCAATTCCCACTACTAGTAAAAAGCTATTCCCAAAAAGAAACATAGACCCTTATATGGATTTTCAGTGTCCGATTATTTCACAGTACCAAAGGAATCCATGGTATTTCTGGTCCTTATCAGGAACACCACATTCCCCATCCTTGTGTCAACCACACCGAGACACATATCTTGTTGTTATTAGTTTCCTGTCATTAGGATGTTGTTGACGGAGATGTTTTGGTATTGTGCATTAAGCTGTGGTTCAGTCCTGATTGGGCTTGGCTTATTTAAAAGGTAGATAGAAAATTTTGGATGTTATGAGTACATCCTTGTTAAAGAATAACTTAACTGTGGTTTATCACTCCTGAGTTCAATTTCTGTAGTCACCCCCAGGCCTGATTACTGCCACACCTGTTTTAATCAAGAAATCACTTAAATAGGAGCTACCTGACACAGAGAAGTAGACCAAAAGCACCTCAAAAGCTAGACATCATGCCAAGATCCGAAGAAATTCAGGACCAAATGAGAACAAAAGTAATTGAGATCTATCAGTCTGGTAAAGGTTATAAAGCCATTTCTAAAGCTTTGGGACTCCAGCGAACCACAGTGAGAGCCATTATCCACAAATGGCAAAAACATGGAACAGTGGTGAACCTTCCCAGGAGTGGCCGGCCGACCAAAATTACCCCAAGAGCGCAGAGACAACTCATCCGAAAGGCCACAAAAGACCCCAGGACAACATCTAAAGAACTGCAGGCCTCACTTGCCTCAATTAAGGTCAGTGTTCACGACTTCACCATAAGAAAGACTTTTAAGCAAAAAGAACATTAAGGCTCGTCTCAATTTTGCTAAAAAACATCTCAATGATTGCCAAGACTTTTGGGAAAATACCTTGTGGACCGACGAGACAAAAGTTGAACTTTTTGGAAGGTGCGTGTCCCGTTACATCTGGCGTAAAAGTAACACAGCATTTCAGAAAAAGAACATCATACCAACAGTAAAATATGGTGGTGGTAGTGTGATGGTCTGGGGTTGTTTTGCTGCTTCAGGACCTGGAAGGCTTGCTGTGATGAATTCTACTGTCTACCAAAAAATCCTGAAGGAGAATGTCCGGCCATCTGTTCATCAACTGAAGCTGAAGCGATCTTGGGTGCTGCAGCAAGACAATGACCCAAAACACACCAGCAAATCCACCTCTGAATGGCTGAAGAAAAACAAAATGAAGACTTTGGAGTGGCCTAGTCAAAGTCCTGACCCGAATCCTATTGAGATGTTGTGGCATGACCTTAAAAAGGCGGTTCATGCTAGAAAACCCTCAAATAAAGCTGAATTACAACAATTCTGCAAAGATGAGTGGGCCAAAATTCCTCCAGAGCGCTGTAAAAGACTCGTTGCAAGGTATCGCAAACACTTGATTGCAGTTATTGCTGCTAAGGGTGGCCCAACCAGTTATTAGGTTCAGGGGGCAATTACTTTTTCACACAGGGCCATGTAGGTTTGGATTTTTTTCTCCCTAAATAATAAAAAACATCATTTAAAAACTGCATTTTGTGTTTACTTGTGGTATCTTTGACTAATAGTTAAATGTGTTTGATAATCAGAAACATTTTGTGTGACAAACATGCAAAAGAATAAGAAATCAGGAAGGGGGCAAATAGTTTTTTACACCACTGTATATATATATATATATATATATATATATATATATATATATATATATGTGTGTGTGTGTGTGTGTCTATTATGGAATGCTATTGATAAGTTAACCCATGTCGAAATAAATGTTATTGTAAGAATTTAGTGCAATGTTTAATTTGCATAGAAAGTGCTGTTTTTTTTAACGCTGTCATGCAAAATAGGTAAAAAATTGATTCCAGAGCAACCGATGTCAGCTAATTTATTACCTCCAGTGTAGACAGCTCCTTGTGATGTTGGACGTAAGAGACAGTGACTTAAGAAGACTCCTAAGGGACAGTTTGAGAAACACACTTAGAAAAATTATTAATTTACGTAAGATATATCTTATCTGATATATCGTGTTCTTAGCGTGCTAAGAGTATGCGTTATTGGGAAACTGGGCCCTGGCTTTTATCAGACTCAAGGATCAAGAGGTCTGCTAGAATAAAGTCAATAGCTGAGAATCACCCTTACTATTTAAAGTTCCCAGACCTTGTTTAACACATAACAAGGAAAAGCCACTTAAATTACTTACATCACAAAGTACAGATCACAACGCACAGGTAAGAATTTGCACTCAAATTTAATTATGAATACTCACATCCAAAATTTTCTGCCGTCTGCCAGGTCACACTGCACATTTCAGAGTGGCCTTTTATTGTGGGCAGTCTAAGGCACACCTTTGCAATATTCATACTGTCTAATCAGCACCTTAAAATGCCACACCTGTGAGGTGGGATGGATTATCTCGGCAAAAGAGAAGTGCTCACCAACACAGATTTAGACAGATTTGTAAACAATATTTGGGAGTAATCGGTCTCTTATGTATGTAAAAAATGTTACAGATCTTTGAGGTTAGCTAATGAAAAATGGGAGCAAAAATAAAAGTGTTGCGTTTATATTTTTGTTCAGTATATATATATATATATATATATATATATATATATATATATATATATATGTATATATAAATTAAATCACTAAACTCTTGCTAATATTTTCATGTAACCTGTAGTGGTGGTGAAAACAAACATACAATCATAGTTGACTGACAAACAGCTGACAACACTCTTCGCCAGATTCAGAGCCAATGTGAATCATGTCAGTGGTTGGGGTTGTATAGCGCACTTATGAAATGAATACGATAAGATGACAGCGTTGAGGTTTAATACCCCTATCTCATCTATGCGGTTTGACTCACTATGAGATGCAATGTTAGGCACCGTGAGCTGCCGCGATTGCCCGCCAACGTTCCGTGAAGTTCTGCAAGGTCCACAATTCCGCGAAGACCACCAAAAAACTTAAACGTTTAATTTTTTTCGGAAAGATGGAAACGTACCCAAAGCACCAAAACTCACGCCAAAACATGATGAACCCTACTTTTGGTCCCCATATTGAAACATATTTTAAAGAAAAAGTAGCAAGCAGCTGGACATTGGGACATGGAGTGTAAGTCCGATGCATTGGCCTGGCAAGCGCAGGTCTGAGCAGGTCAAGAAACTCCATAATCTGTTGCTTTGAAAGGCAAAACCTTTTTTTTTTAAATAGCCACCTCAGGCAAAATATGAAAACGGTTGAAGTTTTGCCTAAAGAAAAAAATTACGTCATAAAATCATGCATGTACAATTAAATTCTCTAAACACAAATATCACTTCAAATTACAGTTTTACAGTAAAAAAAAAATGCTTGTTTCTTAAAAAAACTTATGAAGATACAAAAATATACAATATACATAACAAAAATCAGTAATTGGTGGGGATCAAATTTGCATACCCAGAAAATTAAGTGGTTTACATAATGTTGTGGGGACATCGCTAGTGACCTAATTTGCATACACACATTTACCTGATGTTAATGATGATGTGGGGACATCACTAAATAGCGAACTTGGATACACACTTATTAGGTATATTACACAAGATCGGGGGAACATGGTTTTAACAAACATTAAACTTTGCATTTAACTTTTATAATTTATGCAAAATTACAACCTAACCATGTCAAACATTAAAAAAAAAAACAGTGTAAAGCACATGGTTCTCATGGGTTTAAGCTCCTCATGACTAAATAATTGTTTCCTAATTTTGGTTATACATAGCACTGACATACAAACTTTCATCCATAGCTTTATTTTCAAAGAATGCAATCAAAACCACCAAGTTTCAGTTAACCCACAAGTAAACTCAAATGCCTTTGTCCATCATTTTGTTGTAGCTTTTTATTTCTTTTAGAATAGCCATTTAAGAAACCCAATAACTTTATATAGAAAAGTATAAAATTTATAAACAATTGATATTCTTTCTAGTTAAAAATACACAGCAGTAAGTACAGCAGGTTGTCTAAGATAAAAGGGCATGTAAACTAGTCAATGTTAGAAAGATAATTATTGACACATCTGAGCCACCTCAGCCCTGGGAATAAGATCTGGCTCACCGGATTACTGAGCCGCCGCTTTGTCTCCCCCTAGTGTGTTTACGTGTGTATTGGTTCCCCGTTGATTTCTGCTAACACCAAATTGAGTACAACTTTGTCTACCTTGTGTGTCTCACTATATATTCCAGTCGACCGTGTACCACTTCGTCTGTTCACTGTTGTGCACCCTCGTGTTTGTCTCTCTTATATGAGTGTGCTTGTGTTTATTTTCCTCCCAGGACTGAGCAGTGTCTGCAGGCACAGGCAAATAGAGTGTGGGGTCTTTCTCCAAAGACAAAGTAGAAGCTGAGGAGAATATCAGCCCTGTGTTTGTCTCAAGGTTAAAATAAATTGATTTCTTGTTTTCTTTGCTTATACCAGCCTGCCTGCAGACCCAGCCAAGTGTTTTCTTGTTTTTTTTCCGTTTCTAGTTGGGACAAATAAATTAATTATTAATTTTCCCCCTGCATCTGCATTCTCCTTCTCAGTATGCAAGACATCACAATTATAAGAAATAAAATATTGAGAAGATATATTTCTAGGAAAGAAATAATCCTTTCTTGAAAGTGACAATTCGGCTGAAGATAGAATTTTACACTTCCCTGAAATGCAACATTACATAATAATTATATGTGTCTGTCCATAGCATGAACCTTATGCAAGTCCCAACTTACTACTTTTTCAAGGCAGATTTTTTGCTTAAATATAAGAAAAAAACATTAGTTTACCAATCTTAGAAACATATGCTTTCAGCAATTTAGACAATAATAACAGTAAAAATAGGCCTAGAAATATTTAAGAAAAGACAACATTGTTTAATATCTGCAGAACAACTGTGAATGAATGAAAATTTTATCTTTAGTTAGTTATATTGTATAAAAACTGACAACAGACAAGATGAAATACAGGAACAATTTAAAAACATTTAGTGCATGCTAAAGAGGAATATGCAGCAGAAAACAAATATGCCATTCCTTATATGAAGAAACATTCATTGGAAAAATGTATTTATCATTTAAAAATCATTTTAGAAACAATTAACAAGGTTCAAGTTTAAGTCACTTCTGGGGACACTGTTTTACATTAACATGTCTAATCAACCAAAATTAAATTAACATTTTATTTGTCACATACACAGTACGATATGCAGCAAAATGCTCATAAACTTAAAAATAAAAACAGAAAAATAAGTCGGAGCAGTCGTGACGGCAGCCACCTCACCGGCGCCATCTTTGATCATCATAAGACTCCCTGACACACACACAAACACCTGGCCAAACAGCAATGCAGCAACTAACGTTACACCTGCTCTGAAGGCAGCAGGCCGTCTACCGCTATCTTAGCTTGAAAAATTAAACTTTCGTTAAAATGCCTAAAACTAAACGGTTGAAGGTGCGGCTATATTTCACAAGAAAGGATTCTGACACCGCGACGTGCAGCAAATGTTTTACAGCAGTTGCATGTAAAGGGGGAAACATGTCAAATCTAATGCAGCATTTGAGAGCACACCTAAAATAAAATAAACCTAAAAGCAGAGGGATGCACCGTGATTGACAGCTTGTGGACAACAGCTGGCACTATCGGTGTGGATGACCAGTCCCAGTCATACCAACAGCAGCAAAAAGGAGTCCACCGATTATGATGACGACAGCGCCTAGGCTAATGTAATGTTAATTGCAAAATTAAAATCTTGCATTCATGCTAACAAATGTTCAAACAATGTAAAATACTAATGTAACATGGATTCTGTTTATAATTATGGCTTCCCAGCTAGTACTAGTAGGACTACAACAGTACTTATATATTTTTATATACTTTAAACTTTTAATATATTGTTCAATTTTAAGCATTACATTTTTTGTTCAATAAAAATGTGTTCTTGAGTCATCCACCATCATTTTGTGGCTTTTGTAAAGTATCGGTTCAGGCACCGTTTTGGCACCGGTACCGTTTTAAAAGCATTGATTTTGCACCGGTATCAAAAAAAAAAAAAAAAATATATATATATATATATATATATATATATATACCCAACCCTACACTGTAGTGAGACATTGGTGTGATGCCATTATCCCCCAGCTTATGCATTATGCTAGGCTGGTCCCTGGTTAAGCTGTCTGCGCGTTACAGAGGTGAAGGCGTTAGCCCAAGATCAGGCCATGCAAGTCAGGCTGTGACTCTGAGTGTGTGTGGGGGATGGGTGTGTTCTGAGCCAGGTGGAATGGCCACCTAATACAACAGCTTACCCTCGCTATTAAAATACATAGGAAGCACTGTGTCTATCCAGGCATTCTGTCTTGAGAACCGTTAGTCCTCAAGGGGAATGTTTAATCTCAATAAATATTAGGCTTTGTGTGTGTACTCCTAAAACTGTAGTTTTAAAAAAATACTCCGTAAAGTATATTTAGTTCAATAATATTTTCTATTTCGTGCCAGGTCCAGAATAAACCAAAACAACCTGAACAATCAGCTCCACCATTACTTTCTAGAAGTCAGGAGACCTCTTCATTATAACACAGGTTAGAGTGGTGTGTGCAAAAATGAAGGAGGATTGGTGAGAGAAGTACAAAGATGTTTTTTTTTTTTTGCAAAATACTTTTCCCTCTACTCAGGACACCCATTCGTTTTCAATAGGCGACATATGGGGGCAATTTAGAAGGACCCATAAATCAACACACACTGATCACACACAGCTTTATCTGGACTGATGTGTTCCAGCTGTGATGTCTCCTCACTCTGAAGTTAAACACTCCACGGCGTCTGTGAGAAGGCTGATCATTCTTGACATTTTACCTTTACAATATTTTTTTTTATATATTAATATTAATGTTCAGTTAAGGTTCCTTAAAAATATTCTGTGTAAAACCTGTTGAAAGACAGAAAACAGCTGATCATGATCTTAAACACAGTGTATCTCAGGTAATTTCCACCAGCTCAGCCTCAGCACTAGAGATGATAATAAAAGATCAGAATGAGTTGCACTAGATGCAAGATGGCGCCGGTGAGGTCGGCTGCCGTCACGACTGCTCCGACCAGATTTTCTTTGTTTTTGTTCTTTAAGTTAGTTTTTACCGTTTTAAAACCAGTCAAATTACCACCATGGAGTACATTAGTTATGATAGAGACACTCTTGTTTCTATTGGTATACAATGTACTCACAATACGACGTTTTTAACTCCGGATCCGAGCTGGCCGAGTGAGATCCTGAGGGACAACAAAGGACGCGACGCAAAGCGGCGGCCCCGTGGGAAACGAGCCGGCGTCAGGAACAGGCTGAGAGCCTGTGCACACCGCACACCCCTGCCTAGCATCCTGCTCGCCAACGTCCAGTCACTGGAGAACATGCTCGATGACCTCAGGGCCAGGATAAAGTTCCAGAGAGACATTCGGGACTGCAATCTCCTCTGCTTCACCGAGACATGGCTGAACCCAGCGGTGCCGGACCACGCCATCCAGCCGGCCGAGTTCTTCTCGGTTCACCGCATGGACAGGACGCGGGACTCGGGGAAGTCAAGGGGAGGCGGCGTGTGTTTAATGGTGAACAGCAGCTGGTGCAACAGCGCGAGTGTTGTTCCTCTCACACGCTCCTGCACACCAAATCTGGAGCTACTGTCCATCATGTGTCGTCCTTTTTACCTTCCTCGGGAGTTTACATCGGTCATAATCAGCGCCGTTTATATTCCACCACAAGCGGACACGGACACTGCCTTATGCGAGCTGCATGAGGCACTCACACAACAACAAACACAACACCGGGACGCTGCGCTTATTGTGGCGGGGGACTTTAACAGTGCCAACCTCAAACGTGCAGCGCCAAACTTTTATCAGCACATCACCTGCCCCACCAGGGGCGAAAGGACACTGGATCATTGCTACACCACAGTCAAGGACGGTTACAAGGCACAATCTCGCCCTCCATTTGGTAAATCCGACCACGCCGCCATCTTCCTCATGCCAAAATACAAACAAAGACTGAAACAGGAAGTTCCGGTTCAGAGGGAGGTCGCGCGCTGGACGGACCAATCGGTGGCCGCGTTACAGGACGCACTCGATGACGCAGACTGGGACATGTTCAGAAACAGCTCCGATGGTGACGTCAGCGTGTTTACGGAAGCGGTTGTGGGATTCATCGGGAAACTAGCGGATGATACCGTGGAGAAAAAGACTATTAAAACGTTTCCCAACCAGAAGCCGTGGGTGGATAAAACCATCCGCGACGCTCTGAAATCTCGCACCGCTGCCTACAACACGGGACTCGCGTCGGGGGACATGGAACCGTACAAGGCTGCGTCATACAGCGTCCGGAAGGCGGTGAAAGAGGCGAAGCAGCGCTACGGGAGGAAACTAGAGTCACAGCTCCAACAGAGTGACTCTAGGAGCCTGTGGCAGGGATTAAGGACAATAACGGATTATAAAACACCAACATCCGGTATGATAAACGCAGACGTGACTCTGGCAGATGAGCTGAACACTTTCTATGCTCGCTTCGAGGCTGCAGCTAAAGACGCTAGCGATGCTAATGCTAGCGGCGCTAATGGCTGCAGACAGGAAGTCACTGCCAGCACCCGAAGCGCGTTCATCATCACCGAGCACGACGTGAGGAGAGCCTTCAAGAGAGTGAACACCAGGAAAGCAGCAGGACCAGACGGCATCTCAGGCCGTATTCTCAGAGCCTGCGCAGACCAGCTAGCACCTGTGTTCACTGAGATATTCAACATCTCTTTATCTCAGTCGGTGATCCCCACATGCTTCAAAGAGTCCATTATTGTTCCTGTCCCAAAGAAACCTCATCCTGCTTCCCTCAATGATTATCGCCCTGTAGCCCTCACTTCAGTAGTGATGAAGTGCTTTGAACGCCTGGTCAGAGACTTCATCATTTCTTCACTACCAGACACACTGGACCCACTACAGTTTGCATACCGTCCAAACCGTTCCACGGACGATGCAATCTCACATCTCCTCCATACATCTCTCACTCACCTGGACACTCGGAGGGGGAATTATGCGAAAATGCTCTTCATTGACTACAGCTCTGCATTTAATACCATAATTCCCTCCACACTCACCACCAAGCTGGAGCATCTGGGACTCAGCTCATCCATGTGTCAGTGGATCTCCAATTTTCTGACTGGCAGACCACAGGCAGTAAGGATGGGTGGCCATGTCTCAGCCTCCATCACTCTCAGCACTGGAGCCCCCCAGGGTTGTGTTCTGAGCCCTCTGCTGTACTATCTGTACACCTCTGACTGCGTGGCCACTACCAACTCCACCACCGTCATCAAGTTTGCTGACGACACTGTCGTGGTGGGCCTGATCAACAACAACGATGAGACGGCCTACCTGGAGGAGGTTGGAAATCTGGAGAACTGGTGCCAGAGAAACAATCTCCTCTTGAACGTCAGCAAGACAAAGGAGCTGATAGTGGACTTCAGTACAAAGCAGGTGAGGAACTACCAGAGCCCCATCATCAACAGGAGCCCAGTGGAGAGAGTGGACAGCTTCAGATACCTCGGTGTTCACATCACGCAGGACCTGACATGGTCCTGTCACATCAACACCGTGGTAAAAAAGGCCCGGCAGCGTCTGTACCACCTCAGACGCTTGAGAGACTTTAGACTGCCCTCCAAGGTGCTCAGGAATTTCTACTCCTGCACCATAGAGAGCATCCTGACGGGAAACATCACGACCTGGTTCGGGAACAGCACCATGCAGGACAGACGAGCTCTACAGAGGGTGGTCCGATCAGCTGAGCGCATCATCCGCATCGAGCTCCCTGACCTGCACTCAATCTACACCAAGCGGTGCTGGACCAAGGCCAGGAAGGTCGTGAAGGACCTCAGCCATCCCAACAATGGACTGTTTACTCTGTTGCAGTCTGGGAAGCGATTCCGCTCCCTGAGGGCCAACACAGAGAGACTGAGGAGGAGCTTCTTCCCGCAGGCGATAAGGTCTCTCACCCACACCACTAGGCAAAACTAACACAATATTTTCACAATTCTCACAATCAATCAATCAATCTTTATACATCCATGGACACTATGGACAACTCCACGCACATCACATCTACACTACATGTTCACGTTTACATTCTGGACCATTGCACAAAGACACTTTAATAACCATTGCACAAAGTCACTTTTTCTATGCATACTTGCACACCATTATAGTTCTATGTGTACAGTATATTTCTATTTTCAGGTTCTATTTTTTCTAGTTAAATTTTTATTTAAAATTTCTATCATATTAAGTTTTAATAAGTTTTAATTCTCTTTTTAAGGTCACTGGCGGTCGTGTAAGCATTTCACTACATTTCGTACTGTGTATGACTGTGTATGTGACAAATAAAATTTGAATTTGAATTTGAACTACTGAGCTGTGATGCTCCTCTTCAGCCCTGAGCTCCATCTCACACAATTTAAACTCAACTCACAGCTCAAATCCTGCAATAGACTCATTTCACAAACACGCTGCTGCTGTTTATCACCTTACATTAACTGTATAACTAAGAATATCCCGGTAAATAGACAGGTGTTACATTAAACAGTAATTTATGCCAACTACAGGAGACAATTTAATAGATTTAATGTTTTACTGAACTTTAACTCACCCTGTTACAAGCAAATCCTAAACTGTCTCAGAATGTCCGCTAGCATAAGTCACTCTAACATCGCAATTACTTTAATAAATAACACTAACACACAAAAACAAACTTTAAAACGTGTGTATACTGACATAAACACTTTCCTGAGCGCTCACAGCTGTTTTCGTTGGCCGTCCGCCATGAACCGGAACGCGTTGAATAGGTGGGCGGAAACATCCGGGGCAGATGGAAAATGTAGTTCATTTCTAATTCACACACGATGTTTCCAAACCAGGGTGTGTTTGAAAAAGACTACAAATCCGCCATGACACTGCTTATTGGTTTTATTTCACCGTTTAAAAATAAAAAACGTAATTTAACACAAAATACCCAATTTAAAGACCAAAGTTTAAATTTCCAGCAAATATATAAATACATAAAACACGACAATTAGCTGTTTTAACTTATTAATCTTTAACTTAATTACTTAATAATGAGTAATAAAATAATAATAATTTTACTGGTCTGTTAAGTGACTTTTTTGCACACCTACAGTTTCTGTGTATTTTTAACTTAACCTTAAAAACATTAATATATAACTAAACACACATTTAATATTAATAGACTTACCACATCACTGTAAAGGCAGCCAGTCCTACTGTACACACGTGCCCGTGTTTATTATATACTATACCTACTGCGCCTGTGCAGATTACCCAGAGGGCTCCAAATAAACGGCCATAATGCACGTGCGCAGTGCCGTAATTTGCATAAATTAGACTAGCAGAGTGTGTGAAGCGTATGTAAGTGTGTATATATATATATATATATATATATATATATGTAGGAGGAGATGGCGCCGCGGATGGAGCTCTCTATCTGTCTTACTGTTTTTGTTAGTTTGTCCTGTTTTTTGTTTCTCAAATGTTATCACTTATACCAGAGATGAACTGCTAAACATTCAGCAGGACACATCACACAATTTCTAACCAGTTTTCGACTTTTCAAATGTTTTTCTGAACATTGTAACTGGAGGAGCTGTTGAAATGCTTTAAGAAGCACAGGCAGGGGAAGAGAGCCGGCGCGCTCGTCAAGCTCAGCACAGCGCGGCTTTAGAACTGCACTGCCGAGTATACATCTGGCGAATCTCCGCTCTTTACCCAATAACACCATTAAAGAAGATGTGCTGTCCTGATCTAAAGGCATATTTCATCAACTGCAAGCCTTTCTATTCGCCGCGGGAGTTTACCTCGTTTATTCTTGTGAGTGTGTACATCCCTCCACAAGCGTGTGTGAACGAAGCATTGCAACAGCTGGCAGCTCACATCACAGACACGGAGCAACAACACCCGGACTCGGTTTTAATTATACTTGGGGATTTTAACAAAGCAAACCTTAAACGTGAACTGCCTAAATACAAACAGCACATTACATGCCCTACCAGAGACAAAAATACTTTGGATCACTGCTACACCACAATAAAGGATGCATATCGCTCCGTCCCCAGAGCAGCTTAAGGACTTTCTGACCACTGCCTGGTTCATTTTCTCCCGACCTATAGGCAAAAACTTAAATCTGCTAAGCCTGTAGTAAGGACAGTAAAGAGATGGACCAGTGAAGCAGAGCAGGAATTACAGGCCTGTTTTGAGTGCACCGATTGGAGTGTTTTTGAAGCTGCTGCCACCAATCTGGACGAGCTCACAGATTCTGTAACATCCTACATCAGTTTCTGTGAGGACATGTGCATCCCTACCAGGACTTTTTTAACATATTACAATGACAAACCATGGTTTACAGCAAAACTCAGACAGCTTCGTCAGGCCAAAGAGGATGCCTACAGGAGTGGGGACAGGATCTTGTACAAACAGGCCAGGAACACACTAACAAGGGCGATCAGAGCGGCTAAGAGAAGCTACTCTGAAAAACTAGAAAATCAGTTTTCTGTAAACGACCCTGCTTCTGTGTGGAAAGGCCTGAAAACCATCACTAACCACAAGACGCCATCCCCCAACTCTGTAGGGAATCAACAACTGGTTGATGACCTGAATGAGTTCTATTGTAGATTTGAAACACCCAGTCTCACACCACACCCCTGTCCTGACCCTCTTTCTACACCACCATTATCACCTCTGGCAACCATCCTCTCTTCCCCCCTTGCACTCCAGGTCTGTGAAAAGGATGTTCGCCAGATCTTTCTAAAACAAAAGAGAAGGAAAGCTCCAGGCCCAGACGGCGTGACACCAGCCTGTCTGAAATCCTGTGCTGACCAGCTGGCTCCCATCTTCACACAGATCTTCAACAGATCACTGGAACAATGTGAAGTGCCTTTGTGCTTTAAACGTTCCACAATCATCCCCATTCCAAAAAAACTAAAATCACAGGACTTAATGACTACAGACCAGTCGCCCTAACATCTGTGGTCATGAAGTCATTTGAAAGACTGGTGTTGCCCTATCTGAGGGACATCACAGGACCCTTACTGGACCCCCTGCAGTTTGCCTATAGAGCAAACAGGTCTGTTGATGATGCAGTCAACATGGGACTGCACTTCATCCTTCAACATCTGGACAAACCAGGGGCTTATTTATAGACTTTTCATCAGCTTTTAATACGATTATCCCAGCACTGCTTCAGGCCAAACTAAACCAGCTCTCTGTTCCTAGCTCTATCTGTCACTGGATCACCAGCTTTCTGACAGACAGGCAGCAGCTAGTGAGACTGGGGGAATTCATGTCCAACAGCCACACCACCAATACTGGAGCCCCTCAGGGATGCGTTTTCTCCCCACTGCTCTTCTCCCTGTACACCAATGACTGCACCTCTACAGACCCCACTGTCAAGCTCCTGAAATTTGCAGATGACACCACAATCATCGGCCTCATTCAGGACGGTGACGAGTCTGCTTACAGAAGTCAGGTCGAGCGGCTGGCTGTCTGGTGCAGTCTCAACAACCTGGAGCTGAACACGCTCAAAACAGTGGAGATGATTGTGGACTTCAGGAGGAACCCACCTGCACTCCCCCCACTCACCATCATGAACAGCACTGTGACAGCAGTGGAGTCATTCCGGTTCCTGGGCACGACCATCTCTCAGGACCTGAAGTGGGACATTCACATTGACTCTATTGTTAAAAAGGCCCACCAGAGGTTCTATTTCCTTCGCCAGCTAAAGAAATTCAACCTGCCACAGGAGCTGCTCACACAGTTCTACTCAGCCGTCATTGAATCCGTCCTGTGCACTTCAAAAACTGTCTGGTTTGGCTCAGCTACGAAAACAGACATCAGAAAACTAGAAAGGACGGTTCGGACTGCTGAAAGAATTATTGGCACTGCCCTGCCCACGCCACAAGAACTGTATACATCCAGAGTGAGGAAAAGGGCTCGGAATATTACTTTGGACCCCTCACATCCAGGCCACCTTTTATTTTAACTTTTGCCGTCGGGTCGACGCTATAGAGCACCTAACACTAGGACAGTCAGGCACAAAAACAGTTTTTTCCCCCAGGCAATCTCCCTCATGAACAGTTAAACATCAACTGTCAATAAATATATGTGCAATATTGTGTACAGTATCACAGTGCAATATACTGTATAATACCACAGATTTCAGATATTTATATAACTTATTAAAAAAAAAAGTATCTCACACCCTACTCCATTTGATGTCAAACTTTTTTTTTTTTTTTTTGTGTGTGTCGTGCTGTTTTGTCTTGTCATTTGTTTTCTGTTCTGGAAGCTCTGTCACTAAAACAAATTTCTTGTACGTGCAAGCATACTTGGCAATAAAACTCTTTCTGATTCTAATATATATATATATATATATATATATATATATATATATATATATATCGGATCAAGACTAAGTGGGGCACGTGGAGCAAATGTTCACACAAACATACCTGTCCAGAGGGCCAAAGCTAAAATTGGTGAGGCACTTATTTACACCCTCCCCATAACATTACAATGATTTACATTTGTGGGGACATGTTTTTTTGTTCCCATAACAGCTTCGGTCCCCATAATGTTGGTGTGTATCCAGAGTGATGTACCCACAATGTGATAATTACACACACACACATGCGCACACACACTCTTGTAATTATGGCAGTATGTGGACAGTAGCCACACCCATCAGTTTTGGGGACGCCCATTTCCAGTGATCCTCTGCGTGTGAAAAAAATCAGGCAAGTACATTTTAATTCTCTTAACACAAAGATTACTTTAAATTACAGTTTTACAGTAAAAATTTGCATACACAGAAAATAAACTGGTTTTCATAATGTTGTGGGGACATTAGCTAGTGACCTAATTTGCATACACAAATTACTGTTGCTGTTCACAAGATGTTTGATGGTTGATGCTGTCCCCTCTTGATGTTGTTAGCAGTGTCCTCTTCCATATTCTGTAAACGTATTGGACATTTATGAACATTTATTTTGTGCCAAAAGAGGAATACACAACATAAGAATGTGCAATTCCTTATAAGAGAAACATTGATTGTAAGAATGTATTTATCATTTCCAGGTTAGACACAGGTGCCTTTGAGGAGCAGTGAGCTCTATCTAGTGAGGTGTTGGTGTGGTGCCGTTATCCCCTGGCTTAGGCATTATGCTAGGCTGCAATGTTTGTTGGTCCCTGGTCAAGCTGTCTGCGCGTTACAGAGGTTTAAGGCTTTTGCCTAAGATCAGGCCATGCAAGTCAGGCTGTGACTCTGAGTGTGTGTGTGGGGGATTGGTGTGTTCTGACAAACGAAGTACAAAGGTGTGTGTTTTTTTGCAAAATACTTCTCCCTTTACTCAGGACACCCATTCATTTTTACCATCGAAGTACAACAGAACTCTTTTATACCCTGGTCCTGTGACTCATAGATGAATCTGCTTTCAGGGCGAGAATGCTGTGCTCGTCTGTGCTGCCGCTTCATACCTGGATTGTTTTTTTTTTTAGTTTTTTTTTTCCTGCTGCATGTGGTTTCTCCACTCTGCTTAGCTGGTTGGATTATTCCATTTTATTACAGCTGATGCTTGAATTAAACTGGACTGTAACTAGAAAAGTTTTGCTGTCTGTGAGTTTGCCAACGGGCCGCTGCAAGCCCTCCACCACACTCGGCTCTTCTGATGGGTGAGTTATCGCTCTCTCTGTCGGTTGCGCTGTTTGTTTACTGCTTGCTATTTGGGGGTGCTGTCTCCTAGTTAGTCTGCAGTTTTTGGTGAAGCTGCGTTTCAGGGTCTGGCTAACATAGTTTTTGCCCGTGTCAGGCATTTTTGCCTGTGTCTGGCTCTCACTTGCTCAGTACTATAATGTCTTGGGCAAACGTTTTTCTTTTTTTCTTTCTTTTTTTCTCTTCTTTTTTTTGCCTCATTTTGCATCTCACTTCTGTAATGGATACTGGATATTTACCATCGCAGCTAAGGGCCTTTAACTGCCATCCGCATCTTGACTCTATGACATATGAACACTGCCGGAGTTTAGGGATTCTTCGGCGTCCACGGTACATCCACCGCCCACGGCGTGTGTTCAGGAGTACCTTTTGCTCTAAGCCCGAAACCCTTCCGTGCATCTGGACTAAACATAGATTGTCCTCTTCCAAACAACTGCCTGCTGGCCATACTGTTCATCGCTCTCTAATTTATCTCACTGGTATCCAGCATCGTACTGCAAATCTAAATTCTGTACATCGTCACTTTGCACCTCTTAACTGTCGGTCAATATCGGATAAAGCCTCTTATTTCAATGAAATTATCACTGACAATAATCTTGACATTTTTCTTCTCACTGAAACCGGCAAGCTCCGGCTGATTTTTTTTAGTTAAATCTTCTTACACATGATGGATACAAGTATCTCATCCGACCTCATCTGCATGGCAAAGGGGGTGGTCTTGCTGTCATTTACCGGAACAATCTCTATCTGAAACAATTTTTTCACAATACAAATTCATTTAAATACATGATATTAAAAGCTGACTTATCTTGCTCTACCGTCCTCCTAAAGCCCTGTCCAGCTTTTTTTCTGAGCGCAGTGAACTGTTAACCCTCACCTGCTCATTGTCAATTTCTATTCTTTTGCTTGGTGACTTCAATATTCATGTTGATACAGTTTGCTCTAATACTACTCAATTACTGTCTGTTTTTGAGTGTTTTATTTTGACACAGCATGTTCACATTCCTACCAATACTTGTGGTCATACCCTTGATCTAATATGTACAATATCACTTCTATTTCTGCTTCTGACACTGGTATTTCTGACCATAAACTTCTTGACTTTAGCTTAATCTGCCTACGCATTCTGAATGCTTTAAGACTGTTATTTCATACCATAATCTGAAAGCTATTGATACTGCATAATTCTGTACTTCTATTGTCTCTTCGAATCTCTCTGATGTCATTGATATTTCTTTTCCATCTGTAATTACCACTCCATCTAATTACCACTCTATAAGGCTTTTCTTTCTTTATTTCTTTGTCTCATCTCTTTGTCTCAACTTTGTTGTTTTGCTGCGCTTTTTTTTGGATTATTTGCTTGAAAAGACTAATGCTGTCCACTAATGTTTCCCTACTGATACAGAGCTCAGCCAATTTATCCAGTCAGTGTCTGTCTTGTTTTTCTCTGACGACCCCAGATTCTATCTTTAAGATAATCTCTTTATCCAACTCTTTATCCTGTCACGTTGATTCTACTCCTCTCCTGAAATTTTGACAGTCTGCCATTTCTGCACCTATTTTTCATTTCATCAACACATCTCTTACCCCTGCTTCATTTGCTCTGCCACTAAAAACTGCTGCAGTTACACCTGTGCTCAAGAAACCCAACCTTGACCCCTCAGTTTTATCTAATTATCGTCTCATTTCTAATTTATCTTTCATATCTAAATTACTGGAAACTACTGTTGCTGCCCAACTTTAGTCTTTTCTCGTTAGACTAGAAAATCTAGACCCTTTTCAGTCTGGTTCTTGTCCCTCCATAGTACTGAAACTGCACTTGTAAAGGTAGTAAATGATCTACTGCTTTTTGGTGATTCTGGCTCCTTGTCTATACTACTGCTACTTGCTCTCAGGTGTGCCTTCGATACAGTTTCCCATGATTTACTGATTTCTCGTCTGGTCTGGGTATCTCTGGTACTGCTCTCTTTTGGTTTACTTCCTGTCTCTCATATAGACAATTTTACATTTCTGTCAAGGATTTTCGATTGCCCACCGTCCCCCTCAAGCAAGGTATTCCCCAGGGATCTGTTCTTGGCCCATTATTATTCACAATTTACATAATCCCACACGAACTGATCCTTCAACATCATGGTTTCAACTATCACTTTTATGCTGATGACATTCAACTTTATTCTATCTGAACACCTACTCCATCTGCCCAAATTGACAAAATATCTGCTTGAAACTTAATATGGACAAAACTGAGATAATTTTCATTGGAACCCCAGCACTCACCAGAAACATTTCCAACAATTTCACATGTAAGATTGCTGGCCTCACATCAAAACATCAACTTCTGTCAAAAATTAAGGAGTAATCTTTGACTGCACACTCTCCTTTTAACCTCACATTAAATCTGTCAATAAATCTGCATTCTTCCATCTACGTCGTATTGCTCAACTGCGTCCCTTCATACGTACCAAAGATGCTGAAATTGTCATCCATGCATTCGTCTCATCACGCATTGATTACTGTAATGCCCTTTTCATTGGTCTACCTGCCAGCTTCATCTCCAGATTACAATATATTCAAAACTCTGCAACTCGAATACTCACTCATACCAAACACTCTGCTCATAAATTCAATCTTGTAGATCTCCATTGGCTCCCAGTTGTCCACTGTATAAAAATTAATATCATTCTCCTGATTTTTAAATCTTTAGATGGCTTAGCTCCGTCCCATCTTTGCAATTTGCTTGTCCCCTACATCCCGACTTGTTCAGTACGTTCTTTCGATTCTGGCTTTGTTGCTGTCCCTCGGTACCGCCTCTCTTCAATGGAAGGCAGATCATTTAGTGTTACTGCACCTTAAACTCTGGAATTCTCTACCATGCTCACTCCGTTCTGTTAATAACATCTCAGTATTTAAATCTATACTCAAAACTCGCAGTTTTTATAAATCAGCAGTGTATAGAAGCAATTTATGGCACGTTATCAAAGTCGTATTAATGATTGAATATACAGTAGGCCTGTTTAAGAATTTTATTTTATTTGATATCAGAACTAATAAAGTGATTTTTAATTACTTTTTTTCATAATGTGACTAATGCATTAAAATTGGCAATCACTTTTAATAACTTTTAAACAGGTGGCAAACAATTTGGCAGCAATACAGCGTGGTGTTGTGCTAAACTGAAGACGGTGCCGTCCGCGTGCAAATTTTTCCTTTAGGCAAAACTTCAGCCCTTTTCATATTTTCCAGAGGTCGCCATTTAAAAAAAAAAAAAAAAAAAAAAGGTTTTGCCTTCCATGGAAACAGATTATGAAGCTTCTTGATCTGCTCGGACCTGCACTTGCCAGGCCAACGCTTCGTACTTACACTCTACATCCTAATGTCCAGCTGATTGCTGCTTTTTGTTTAAAATACGTTTCATTGATCATTAGCCATTATCCATAACTGGATGGGCTTTTCTTTTGACATGATTTATTTTATGAAATTTTATTTAGGTAAATAAGAAAATAAACTTGGGAGTTTATTTAGTAAGTAGGGTTCATCATGATTCACCACAAGTTTTTGCGATGTGATTACGTTTCCGGCTTTCCGCGTGAAAAATTAAACATTTAATTTTTTTTGCCAGTCCTCGCAGAAGCTTGCAGACCTTGCGGAACGTCGGTGGGCAATCGCAGCAGCTCACGGTGCGTAACATCGCATCTCACTGTGAGTCAAGTCACACAGGTGATGGGGTATTAGTCACCATGAGCCACCTGGAGTGCCTGCCCGACGTTCCGTGAAGATCTGCAAGGTTCACGAGCTTCCGCATGTTAAACATGTTAAATTTTTTTGCGTGGTAAAATGGAAACGTAATCATGGCACCAAAACTCGCGCTGAAACATGATGAGCCGTACTGACCTGCCACCGCGCAGGACTGTTTAGATGAGATTAAACCTCTTCTCTGTCATCTCATCGTATTTATTCCATAAGTGCGCTATACAACCCCGACCACTGACATGCTTTACATTGTTTCTAAAGCTGGTGTAGAGTGTTGTCAGCTGTTTGTTAATCAACTATGATTGTATACTCGGTTCGTGTCACTAAAGGTTACATGAAAATATTAGTGACAGTTTAATGATTTAATTTGGCTATTATGGCATGCTATTGATAAGTTAACCCATGTTGAAATAAACGTTATTAAAAAAATTTAGTGCCATGTTTAATTTGCATAGAAAGTGCAGTATTTCTTAACGCTGTCATGCAAAAGGAGTCAAAAATCGATTCCTGAGCAATTAATGTCAGCTAATTCAGGACTTTCACCGTAGACAATGCCTTGTAATGTCGGACGTAAGAGGCGGCGACATAAGAAGACTCCTAAGGGACAGCTCGAGAAATACACTTAGAAAAGTTATCACTTTACGTAAAATATATCTTAAGAGTCTTCTTAGCTCGTGAATAATGTGCGTTATTAAGAAACCGGCTAATGATCTCTACTGCTTTTAACTAGATTTAACATAATTAACAGAATGCATATTCTTGTCTTGTGTCTTGCTGTCTGTCAGACATTACATCACATAGTACATCTTAAGTGTGAAGAACATTATTAATAACATCAGCCTTGCTGCCCGCAGACTTGCAAATGTCAAACGATTCTTTTAAATGTCAGGAGGAAGAGTCTTTGCAGCACTTCCTCTGGCCAGAACTTTGCACATCTTCTTAAAACTATGTCGTTTTCGTCGAGCTGCGACTCGCCTTGCTTTAATTTATGAAGCATTTTCAGCATCACACAATACATCTCCTATAGTGAGCTGGGACATTTACCAACTTAAAACCTTACCACATTCCATAACAGGTCCCTTAGGAATATTCTGTGTAAAACTTGTTGACAGACAGAAAACAGCTGATCATGATCTTAAACACAGTGTATCTCAGATCATTTCCACCAGCCCAGACCCAGCACTTTAGAGATGATGATGATAAAAGGTCAGTGTGAGCTGCACTACTGAGCTGTGGTTCTCCTCTCCAGCCCTGAGCTCCATCTCACACAATTTAAACTCAACTCACAGCTCAAATCCTCCACTAGAGATTTATTTCACCAACATGCTGCTGCTGTGCTGAATTAAATATGTTTAAAGAGTTTACTGAACTTTAACTCACCCTGTTACAAGCGTATCCTAAACTGTCTCAGCATGTCCGCTAGCATAAGTCACTTTACCATCACAAATAATTTTATAAATAACAATAACACCAACAACAAACTTTAAAACGTGTGTATACTGACATAAACACTTACCTGAGCGCTCACAGCTGTTTTCGTGGGCTGTCCGCGTTGAACCGGAAGCGCGTTGAATAGGTGGGCGGAAACATCCGGGGCAAATGGAAAATGTAGTTCATTTCTAATTCCCACGCGATGTTTCCAAACCAGGGTGTGATTGAAAAAGACTACAAATCCGCCATGACACCGCTTATGGGTTTTATTTCACCGTTAAAAAAAAAAAAAAAAACATAATTTAACACAATATACCCAAATTAAAGTTTGAATTTACATAGAAGACCTGAATAAATAAAACATGACAATTAGCTGTTTTAACTTATCACTCTATAGTTTAATTTAATATTAATTCATTTAGCTTTTTTGACAATTTTACTGGTCTGTTAAGTGATTTTTTGAACACCTACAGTTTTTATTGTTTATTGTACAGTTTATTTTTAACCTAACCTTAAAACACGTTAATATCTAACTAAACACACATTTAATATTATAGACTTACCACATCCTTGTACAAGAGTTTATTATATAAATAATGTGCGTGCGCAGTGCCGTAATCTGCATAAATTAGACTTGCAGATTATGTAAAAAGGATGTGTAGACCCCCCGAGGTTCAGGACTAAAGGGATGATGTAGAGCAAACTTTCACACAAACACACCTGTCCAGAGGGTCACTTATGTACCAAAGCTAAACATTGGTGAGGCACTTATTTACACCCTCCCCAACACGTCACTATGCTTCACGATTGTGTGGACATTTTTTTTTGTCCCCATAAAAGTTTCTTTCCCCACAATGTTGGTGTGTATCCATAGTTATGTCCCTACAATGTGATAATTACACACACACAAACACACACACACACACACACACACACACACACACACACACACACACACACACACATCAAAAGGCAACAGGAAGTGTAGAGACAGTCAAATACATCACTTTTCTGTCAGTCAGTCTTTACAGGACCATGATGGAGTTCAGTCCACTCTCTGTGATGCTCTGTGAGTAAATGTTC